>NC_058409.1:89424741-89714391 GCF_002201575.2 Neomonachus schauinslandi | reverse complement strand
CACACACACACACACACACATACCCCAAACACACATCCCACCACATACACACACCACACACCCCACCACACACACCCTCTGCACACACTTCGCCCCCACACACCCCACAACCCCCCCCACCACACATATCTTCCCCCCACACACATCACACCACATACACACACCACACACACCACACACACACACACACACACACCCAGGCACGGTCCCTCGGGTGGCCCTATTGTTCAGCCACTTCCCAGCCAGGAGGGCGGCTGGGAACGCGAGGCCGCCTGGCCCTTCCTGCTGGGCGCTGACGCGCGGCCTGCGGAAGGAAGAGCGAGTCTCGGCGGGGCCAACGCATTCCATTCGTGCCAGGCTGTGCACGCACGTCCGCACCTCCCGCGCCCCCTCCCACAGCCCCAGCCCTGCCGCCTTCGCCGCCCTTACCGCCCTCACGGGGCGCTCACGCTCTGGACCTGCCTGGGGAGGGATGGTCTGGGGGCGGGGAGACAGGATGGGAGACAGCAGGTCCCACGTGACCTCCCTGAGCCCCGCCCCCCCCTCCCCCCGCCCCGCGACGGTGGGCTCACTCGCCCATTCTACAGCTGAGGCCAGTGGAGGCCAGAGGAGAGCAGGGAGGCCAAGGCAAGTAGGGTGGAAGCGGGGCTGGGGGCTCGCAGGCCCTGGTTGTCTTTCGCTGCACGGTGATGCTTCCCTCCCTCACTGCCTGGCACGGGAGCCCGGGAGGGCAGCAATTGGGGGGCCTCTGGTGACCAGGCGCCCCACTGAGCAGACTGCAAGGGATTGGCCTCAGGACAACTTAGACCAGCAGATTTACACAGCCAGGTCTTGCCCTCCCCAAAGGGACGGCAGTGGAGAATGAAGCCAGTACTTCTGAGCACCTAGTAGTGCCAGGCCTCGGGCAAGAACACTCCCTCACTTAACCCCCATGACAACCTGGCCAAGTAGGTATTATTTATCCCAAATTAAGTGTCTGGCTAGAAAGTGAATGAACCCAGATTTTCCTGGGTCCAAAACCATCCTGTTTCTGAGTGGCATAATGGGGAGCTCTGGCCCCAGAACAGCAGAATTTAAATCCTGGCTCCACCACCCAGCTAGCTGTTTTGCAATAGGCAGGTTGCTTTACCTCTCCGCGCCTCAGTGTCCTGGTGTGTAAAATGACGATAATAGTACTAATGGCCTAGGATGACTATAAATAGTCTGGAAGATGATGCATGTAGTTCAATTCTTAATCTTATTCATTTCACTTCTGGAATGGAAAGAGGTTGAAATGGAGCTTGCTTGACCAACTGTCCCAGTTTACCTGGGTCTGAAAGACGTCCCGAATGCCGTTTTGGTGCTAAAACTGGGACACCCCAGGCAAACCAGGACGGATGGTTACCCATAATGACTCTGGCCTTTTTAAAAGTCCACGCCACTGTCCAAAGGGCAGGAATAAGGCCATTTCATGCTCTCAGTGCTGGTGAATGTTCCCAGAAGCCCTCAGGCCTCAAGCCCTTTGTCCTGGTCTCTCCACTCTGCCCTTGCATAGCCAAAGGGAAACCAGACATTCTTCACATGAAAATTTTCCACATCCTTCAGGGCAATCTTCTGCTGCCAGAAATAATCAGGAGGATTTGGGAGTTAGCCCAGGCCACTAAAAATAGCTCCTAGGGCCCCCCTGGAAGGTCTGCACCATCTTGGCCCTGGGTGGCCTGCCACCCAGTGAGCTGCCTGCACCAGCCAGCGCCTTAAATGACTGAGCACTGCTGGTCTGGCTGATCAAGGCCAGCAGACACAGAAAAGACTGGCTCCCACTTAGGCCAGCTGTTGGGCAGGACCACCCTGGCCTTCCGCTCAGAGATGTCCCCTCCTCCATCCCATGGGATGTCCTTCCCCACCATCCAGAAAAGACAGTACCTCACATGTGTTCACACCTGAGCAATCACACAAGGGCCTCGGCAGTTCTCACACAAACAGGGACCCACGGCTGCTCCGTCTGTGCCGACCTGCACCCTTGCGCCCACTAAACAGCCACACACACACTCACCCCAACCGTCTCATTTTCACTATGCAAATGTCTCTCCATTCTTAAGGCAGTGTTTCCAAATCCTTAATACCTTTGCTTCAATTTCTCCACAACCCCTACCTCACCCCCAAGACGATTTCTGTCAAACTTGCTTTTTGCTGATGGTACACAGGGTTTAAAAAAAAAAAAAAAAAAAAAGGTTGAAGATGCATTTTCAAACTATCTTCAAACTACCTTCTATTCCCAAGATTTGATATCTGCCCCTTACCTGCTTCCCACTGAGTAGGTGAGAACCCAAAGCCAGTAGAGAAGGAGGATGCCTGGGGAGCATATGTGGGGGCTCCACATTCCTGCCCAGCCTCCCCGCCTGAGCCTCACAGCTCTGATGTAAGGTGGGAGCAAGGCAGAAAGGTGCTGTGCCCAGTGTGAGGGGCCAGGGCTGAGAGGCCAGTGTGCCTGGGGTCACTGCCACATTCTGGAGCAGAAACACTGCCTGTGCTCCCTGCGTTGCTGCCTGAATCCCATCCTAGCCTGCCTGCCTACTTTGTGAGGGAAGCAGAAGCGGAAGAAGGGGTGCGTTCCACAACCAGTCCCCCCAAGGAGCGGAGACCACATCCCTGTCCCTGTGAAAAGCAGAGGAAGGAGAACTGACACAACCTGAACATCCAGGAAGGGCATCAACTCCCAGCCAGGCACCCTCATTCATTCATTCCCCCAAATATTTCTTGAGCACCTACCATGTTCCAGGCCCGTGCTGGGGCTAGGCTGCCACCACGAACAAGATCGATATGGCCCCTGCCCAACTGGTGCTTACAGTGCAGACAGGAAGCCACAGTAAACCGCTGTTACCCTAGAAGAGAAATTGGACCGTGCCTGGTGCCTCTTGTTGCTTAATGAATGTTGGCCCCATGGGAGCAGCCAAGGTGGCGCGGAGCTATGTAGTCAAGGAGCAAGGTGCAAAGGTGGAGAAATGGAGGGAGGGGCTTTGTTAGAAAAGGTGTTCATGCAGGACCTCTGGAGGAGGGGAAGAAACCAGCCTCACAAAGGAGTGCGTGCAGGGAAGCCACTGAAAGGTTCTAAGCAGAAGTATGACTTCATATATTAGTTAGAATTCATTTCGGGTACAAGGAATGCCTAGCATAACAGTGGTTTAAACAACACGGGAATAGAAATATAATTTTCTCACACATAAAAGCTCACCAGATTCAAAAGAAAGAGGAGACAAACCACAGTCTGAGAGAAAATATTTGCAAAAGACATATCTCATAAAGGACCATTACCCAAAATTTACAAAAAACTCGATATTCAGTAATAAGAAAACAAACTACCTGATTTTTTTAAATTGCCAAAGATATGAACCGACACTTTACCAAAGAAGATATAAAGATGGCAAATATGTCATTAGAGAATCACAAGTTAAAACCAGATACCACTACATGCCTATTAGAATGGCCAAAATCTGGAGCACCTGGGTGGCTCAGTCGGTTAAGCATCTGCCTTCAGCTCAGGTCATGATCCCTGGGCCCTGGGATTGAGCCCCGCATTGGGCTCCCTGCTGGGTGGGAAGCCTGCTTCTCCCTCTCCCCCTGCCTGCCGCTCCCCCTGCTTGTTCTCTCTCTCTCTCTCTCTAATAAATAAATAAAATCTTAAAAAAACAAAATAAAAAGAATGGCCAAAATCCAAAACACAACACCAAATGCTGGTGAGGATGGAAGTGACAGGAACTCTCACTCATTGCTGGAGGAATGCAAGATGGTATCACCACTTTGGGGGGGCAGTTCGTCATTTCTCACAAAAAAAACATGCTCTTAAAATACAATCCAGTAATCGAACTTGTTGTTATTTATCCAACGAAGCTGAAAATATATGCGCACAAAAACCTACACATGGATGTTTATAGCAGCTTTATTCATAATTATTTTTAACATTTATGAATTACATGTATAATTATTAATTCATAATTGCCAAAATCTGGAAGCAACCAAGATGTCCTTGTGTAGATGAATGGATGATCAACTATGGTTGATCCAGACAAGGGAGTATTAATCAGCACTAAAAAAGACAGGCTATTGAGCCACTAAAAGACATAGAGGAAACTGAAATGCATATTAGTAAGTGAAAGAAACCAGTCTGAAAAGGCTACATACTGTGTAATCATAAATGACATTCTGGAAAAGGTGAAACTATGGAGACAGTAAAAAGATCAGTAGTTTCCAAGGGTTGGGGGGGGAGGGGTGAATAGGCAGAGCACAGAGGACTGTTAAAGCAGTGAAACTACCCTGTATGATACTATGATGATGGATACATGTCATCATACATTTGTTCAAACCCATAGAATGTACCACGCCAAGAGTGACTCCTAAGGTAAACACCATGGATTTAGGGTGATAACAATGGGCCAGTGTAGGTTCATCGATTGTAACAAATGTCCCACTTTAGTGTGGTATGCTGATAGTGGGAGACGTTGTGCCCGTGTGGGGACAGGGGGTGTGTGGGAACTCGCTGTGCTTTCTGCTCAATTTTTCTGTGAACTTTAAACTGCTCTAACGAATAAAATCTCTTTAAAGAATTTTTCTAAAACTACTGATACATGGTGGGGTGTGGATGGGTGAAATAGATAAAGGGGATTAAGAGTACACGTATCATGATAAGCACTGAGTAATGTATAATGACTACGGAATCATTATATTATACACCTGAAACTAACATAGCACTGAGTATTCCTTCAAGAAAAAAAAACCGCAAAAATAAATGCAGGCAGGGCGCCTGGGTGGCTCAGTTGGTTAAGCGACTGCCTTCGGCTCAGGTCATGATCCTGGAGTCCCTGGATCGAGTCCCGCATCGGGCTCCCTGCTCGGCAGGGAGTCTGCTTCTCCCTCTGACCCTCCTCCCTCTCATGCTCTCTGTATCTCATTCTCTCTGTCTCAAATAAATAAATAAAATCTTTAAAAAAATAAATAAATAAATAAATAAATGCAGGCATCTGTGGGTCGGGGAAAGATACAGGTACCAAGGAAAGGAAAAAAAAAAAAAACTACTGATGTGCACAAGATAGATTAATCTTTTAAAATTATGCTAATTTTATGCCAGACACAAGAGAAAGAATACCATATGATTCCATTTATGTGACATTCTAGAAACCACAAATTTAATCTATGGTGACAAAAAACATATCCCTAGCTGGCTGAGGTAGAGACTAGGGATTGAGAGGGAAGAGGCATGAAGGAAGTTTTTTGATGGATATATTCTATATCTTGGATGTGTTGGCAGACATGATACATTCTACATACACTTGTCAAAATTCAAAAATATATAAAACTGTATAAATTTGTCAAAGTTCATTAAACTCTAAACTTAAAATAGATGCATTTATTGAGGTAAATTATCTCAATAAAGTTAGGAAAAGGGGGGAAAAGCCCACCAGAGCCAATGATAGTGCTCTACTCCCTGAAGTTCTTGTTAGAAACATGAAGGGTCTGAGATGTCTTTCCTACTTGCAAACTAACAAGTGAGCCTGTCACAGTTTCAGAGATGCTTGCAGAAGACACAGGACTCCTGGGTCAGAGACAAAGGATTTTATTATAGCACAGCAGGCAGCATGAGGTTCATGTGGAGCCTACTATAAAAAAAAAAAAAAAAAAAAAAGGGTGCCTGGGTGGCTCAGTTGGTTAAGCGACTGCCTTCGGCTCAAGTCATGATCCTGGAGTCCCGGGATCAAGTCCCACATTGGGCTCCCTGCTCAGCAGGGGGTCTGCTTCTCCCTCTGCCCTCTTCCCTCTCGTGCTCTCTGTCTCTCATTCTCTCTCTCTCAAATAAATAAATAAAATTTTTAAAAAAAAATTAAAAAAAATGCGTGCGTGTGTGTGTGTGTATGTGTGTATGTGTGTGTGTGCCAAAATGCCCACCATAGGAGGTGCAGGTCCATTTTGTATAAGAGGGGGACAAGTGCAGGGGCTCTCATGAGGGCTCTTAGGAATTTACTTCTAGGGCAAGTAGGTCAGGCTTGGGACAAGTCTGGGGCCTTCCTCCTTCCATAAAATCTATTGAATATTAAATTGGCTTCAGGCCATTCCTCATCACCCTGAGGACATGCGTTCTTTCTGTGCCTTGTCCTCTGGCTTCTAGGGCTCAAGGATCACCCCCTGCAGAAAGCCTTTCCTCCTTGTTCTCCCCTCTACCCCCACATCTCCCTGCCCCTTGTCCTGTCCCCCCCTCGCCACCTCCCTGTCAGACCACTGCACTAAAATCCTGGGTCAACCCATCAATCTCTGCCACTTGCCAGGACAGCCCAAGTTCAGGGACCATGGTTTCTCCATTCTTGGGCATCCAGGTCAGGCACAGGGCCTGGCATGAGTTAGCTCAGCAGGGGCTAGTTTCATGACTGGACTGTGGGCCGAAGCATCTATATCGAACAGGACCATTTACCTTAGCCTCTCTAGTGATTCACAGTGGACATCAAAGCCCAACCCGGCTGCCACTCACAACTCCCTACCTGCCACTGCCTTCAGGCTCTATCGGGCTAGAAATATTCTAGAACAAGGTCCCTCAAGACCCCCCAGGTGTCTCTTCATTTATACAACCATTCACTGCCCCAAGTATATGCCAAGTCTCCCATTGGAAGCTGGGGACATAGAAATGAAAAGGGCATGATCCCATCTTCAGTGGCTCAGGCAGATGCCCTTTCTCTGACTCCCTCTCGCTCTCCTCCCCCTTTCTTTGTCTCCCTTCCTTTTTTCCTTCCATATGCACTTATGAAGCAACAGACACCCATCTACACAGTGTGGTGAATGCCAGGAAGGTGCTATCGAGAGCTCTGTGGGGAGAATCCCCAGTGGTCACCAGAGGCCTTGCTGAAGGACATTTCCAGGAGATTCTGTATGGATATCTAATTCTTCTATTAGATGAGAAGCTGTGAGTCATAAGCCCCAAGCAGCCCTACAGACTTCCCCATGAATCACCCACTGCCCCATTCTTCTCAGTAGAGGCACACGCCATGGGGAATTCTCCCTCAGGCAGGAGGGAGGAAATGTGGAGGGAAGTGGTGGGAGGATGGGGCTCGGAGTGGAGTCCCTGGACAGGTTTTCCCACCAGCATCCCTTCTAGAATCACAGCCCCTGATCCCAAGAATGGAGCTCCAGGATGGCAGGTCTTAGGTAGCCAGGCCCCTCGTGTTTCTTCCTGCTTTCAAAGTGCGTGTATACCCTTGTTTTCATTTACACACCACTGAGTGTTACTGGAAAGTCTCCTAGGGAAATTGCTTCATATGGAAGGGAAAGAGGTTGGTTGAACAGAAAAGAATCACTTCCCTCTAGTGTGGGCCTGGGACCCACCCACAAAGGAGAGGACTTGTCCAGAGCCTTCAGAGGTCTTTCATGTATTCAACAAATTTATTGCACACGCACCACATGCCAGGAACTGTTCTAAGAGCAGGAGATCCCACAGTGAACAAGACAAAGTCCCTGTCCTCAAGCCTTTACATTCTAATGAGGAGCTAGACCATACCCAAATAAATAAAGAGTAAGGGGTGATAAGTCTATGTTGAGAAATAAAGCAAAGAAAGGGATATGGGAGGCCAGGGCTGGGGCAAGGTGGTCAGGGAATGGCCCACTGATGAGATGACTTTTGAACAGAGAGCGAAAGGAAGTAAGGGAGTTGGCCCTGCTGAGATCTAAAGAAACTGCGGTCTGGGCGGAGGGAGGAGCATGGGTCTCTGAAGCCAGGGTGAGCTTTGCCCATGCTAGAAAGAGCAATGAGGCCAGCTTGGCTGGAGGAGATGAGTGGAGGGAAGACGGACAGAAGATGTGGTCAGAGACCTGTCAACAAGATAAGTCACGTCAGCTCTTTCAGCCTTTGTATGGACTTGGCTTTTGAGTATGAGTGAGATGGGAGAACCACGAGAGAGCTCAGAGTAGAGAAGGAAAATGACCTGATATGTTAGAAGTTTCCCTCTGGGTTTTTAAAAGTCTACCTACTTCCCTTCCAGTCATGGCCGATCATATCACTCAGCACCGCCCTACTGCTGTGGACTAGGAAAGCAGGACAAAATATTTCTAAATACTTAAGTTTGAAGACATTCAAGCACAAAAGGGCAGTGAGGAATTGTGGGATCAAGATCTGGAAAAGGGGCGCCTGGGTGGCTCAGTTGGTTAAGCGACTGCCTTCGGCTCAGGTCACGATCCTGGAGTCCCGGGATCGAGTCCCGCATCGGGCTTCCTGCTCGGCAGGGAGTCTGCTTCTCCCACTGACCCTCCTCCCTCTCATGCTCTCTGTCTCTCATTCTCTCTCTCGCAAATAAATAAAATCTTTAAAAAAAGATCTGGAAAAGGAAAACCCAGAGGGATGAGTGCAGCATTTGGGGCCTCCTCTTCCCAAAAGGTATCTGCCAATTCTGAAATAGGAGGCTGAAAGGCTAAACACTTGAGCAGAGCTTCTAAAACACTCATGAGTCTAGTGGGACAGACAATGGAGCTCAGGGTACACCGAGGGGTAATCCAGTACCTCCCCAGGCTTGTGTGTGCATTACCCAGAAAAAGTAATCAAGGCTGGGGGTCAGGTAAATCCCCCAAGCTTTTAGTTGTAAACCCCTAAAGGATACACCCTTGGAATAAGAATGAAGCAGTCATCACTGGGTCTAAAACCCAGCTTTGGGTCCTCTCAAACCATCTCAATCTCTGGGATTCCCCGGCCCCTAGCCCCCTGCAACAAAGTAAACCTTTCTGGCACCTGGCTGGCTCAGTGGGTGGAGCATGCGACTCTCCATCTCAGGGTTGTAAATTCGAGCCCCATGTTGGGTGTAGAGATTACTTAAAAATAAAATCTTTAAAAAAAAAAAATTAAACCCTCTTGAGAAGAGGATAACACCACCCAAACCTCAAATGATCTCCTAAAATTTTCATACACAGTGCCCGAACTTTATTCAAAAGAAACCAGGCATCTGAGGGAAATAAAACATGATCATGATGATCATGATAATGACCATTAAAATGGCTACCATTTGTCGTTTGCTGTGTGTCAGGTACTATGTAAAACACTTTCTGTACATTATGTCATTTAATCTTGACAACCCATGTACAGCAAATACTTCCACTGCTCCCTTTTAGAAATGTCAAAACTAAGGCTTTGAGAGAAGTGATCCACCTAAGGCCATACAGATAGCTGTTTATCAGTTTTGCCCCAGGCATTTGGAACAAAATCTCAGAATTTGTATTATTTTTAACATCGAATAAGCACTTTGTAGGGGACAAATAACTGCCACTCACCCTTGTATTCAGAAGACATATACAATAAGTAACTGTGGCTCACAAGCCCCGGGCTAAGACCCAGAAGCCCAGAGTCACATGAGGGAGGACCCTTACCTTGGGACACTGACAAAGATGGCTAGCAGCTCTCATACACCCACGGCCGATGGGCTGGAGCCAGGCTGCAGATGTTTTGTTTGGTCCATACAAAGTTTCTGAAAAAAGGAGATTTTACATAAAAATATAAATTCCTGTCTTCTTTTAAAAATAGTAAGATCTATGGACGCCTGTGTGGCTCAGTCAGTTAAGCGTTTGCCTTCGGCTCAGGTCATGATCCCAGGGTCCTGGGATCGAGCCCCATGTTGGGCTCCCTGCTCATCGGGGAGTCTGCTTCTCCCTCTTCCCCTCCCCCGGGCTACTTGTGTGCACATTCTCTCTCTCCCTCTCTCAATCTCTCTCTTTCAAAAATAAATAAATAAATAACCATTTTAAAAAAATCATCAAGAGGGGCGCCTGGGTGGCTCAGTCAGTTAAGCGTCTGCCTTCAGCTCAGGTCATGATCCCAGGATCCTGGGATCGAGCCCCGCATCGGGCTCCCTGCTCAGGGGGAAGCCTGCTTCTCCCTCTCCCACTCCCCTTGCTTGTGTTCCCTCTTTCGCTATCTCTGTCTGTCAAATAAATAAATAAAATCTTAAAAAAATATAGTCTCTAAAAAAAAATCATTAAGGTCTAGCAGCACTGGGCCTACATTTCCGCCTTGATTGGCAGCTTCCATGTAGGACAGAGCATGAACTTCCTAGGTCACCACAGTTCCCAGTAGCCCAGTTCTCAATTATGTGACCTGCCTGGCCCAGGGGGCAGTTGGATGATGACCCTTAGTTACAGCAGTAGGATGAAGCCATATGTTCTCAGGACAATGTTTGATGACAGATGAGGAAATCTTAAAGGTCAAAGAAGGCTTCACGGATCTGGTGTTATTTTGAGCAAGGGGACATCATTCAAGCAAAAGAATAGCATGGGCAGAGGTAAGAGTAGCAAGGAGGAGTATATTGTGTTATGAGAACTACGAGTCTCAACATGCATGGAGTACAGGAGCAGGGATAGGAAAATGATCTGGAAAGGCAGGCAGTGGTCACATCTTGGAGGACCTTGCATTATGTGCCCAAGTGAGTCTGGTCAAGGGAGTATAGACAAGTTTACAAATCCCAGAGAGTGAGTCAGGCTGTGGACACGTAAATATTGAGTGTTTTTGCAAACCAAAGGTAAGTGATATGTGTCTATTGACTGAATGAATATATGAATGTATACACGGAGAATGAAGGAGGCAGCCAACCTCCAGGGTCCACTGGTGTCAACCCTGATGAAGGTTTTAAACCCGAACATTGCAGTGTGGTCCATGGCAAGGGATTACCCAGAGCTGGAGAAAAGGGGGCTGGGAGTATGTGATACTTTGCAGGAGACTATATGAGGACCCATTCCCACAGGGACCAGTCGCAACTCCGTCACACCTCTGTCTTCTAGAGGTCCAGGACCCTTTGCTGCCCTTTCCCAGAAAGTGTCTATTTCCTCTTCCCTCTGTCTCCCTGAGCCAGACCAAATGAATCCCAATGGTTCCAGAGCATTCGCAGGCTTGGATGAGGAGGGGGCTTAGAGCTGGCAAAGAGTATACATGAAAGTCACTTCACGTGCTTCCTACAGATGAGGAAACTGAGGCCCAGGAAGGGCCTCCCTAGCCACAGTCAGTGAGTTAGGATAGGTGGTCTCCAAGTAAAGGCTGTCCCATCCCCAAGCGAAGCTCTGATGGCCCAGAGGCAGTATGATATGAGCACAGACTCAGGGTATCTGTCAGGATGGGGCAGGACAGCCCACTGCTCCCTGTCTCCCTTCGCCAGGACACTGTGGGGAGTGATGGAATGGGGACCAGCTGAGTCACAAGAGGAGAATGAGCCTTTCTCAAGCCTCTCTGATGTGCCCAGAGGTGACCAGCTTTCATTTAATCCACCTTTCATTTAATCCTTAAAGAGCCTTTGAAGGCCAGTGGTCATTGGCCCATATTACAGATGGGGAAACTCAGGTTGAAAGAATTTGGTAACTTACCCACAGTAAGTCACACAGCTAATAAGTGGCAGAATCAGTACTTGAACTCAGGTCTAGCTGACTCTGAGGCACGGGTTCTATCCGGTGGTCCACGAAGATCCCCCTGCAAACCTCAAGTCTTTGCCACCCTCTTGGCAGGGAACTCTCTTCCCAGCTCACCTCTCAAAAGTGCAAGTGGGTTGTAGCTCTCAGGTCTCGGCCACCTCTCCCTGATCACCAAAATCTAAAGGAGCCTCCCCTTTTATTATTCCACCTTCATAGCCTTCATCCTCATCTTATTTCTTAAGTATCTTATTTATATATCGCCCTCTTCTCCACTCCCCCACCCCATTATTAGCTACTGGAGAGTAGGAACCTTGTCCTGCACCAAAGTGTCCCTGGGCCTAGGGTGTCAGTAAATATCTGTTGAATGAATGAATGAATGAGTGGACCTGCTGCTTAGCCTAAAAAGACACAACCAAGAAAAAGTGCGTTTAAGGTATTTTCCTTAGCAGAGCAGTTTTTTCTGCTCGGCGCTATCACCGTGCACACCCTCTGTTTTCCAGGGAAGGAAGCTACCTTCTGAGCTGATAAAGGGGAGGAGAGGTTCCTCTGGACCCAGAGGCTGTTCTCGTGCAGGCTGGCCCTACAGAGCCCCCCAAAAGTCCCCAGAGGTGGGCAGCCTTCCCACCTGCTCCCCAGAAGGCAACCTGCGGAGGAAAACCTCCCGGGGTGACCTGGTCCACCCGGCCCGGCCGACGAAGTGTGGGAAACCGGAGGCCGGCCGGGCGCTGGGCGGGGCTACCCCCGCGTGGCCTCGGCTTTGTTTGCCTCTGTGTATGGCAACCAGAAACCACCGCAGCCAGCAGTTCTCGGAGCCCGGTTCCCGCACCCCGCCCCCCCGCCTTTATTTTAATCTCCTAAACTGATTTGTCAGCAGCAGGAAGTGACATGACAGCTTTCCTCACAAAAGGGAAACTCCTCCGCGTTACCATGGGGATGGAGGCCACTGTATGATCACAGATTTATATAATCTTAAAGGTGTACACACCATGATGTCATCCGGGATGCGCAGGGGAGGGAGGGAGGGAAATGGACTCCAGAGACTGTAAGTCCGAGGCAAATTAGCTACGATTTGCAAAATTCCAAGGAAAGGAGAGGATGCGGTGGAGGCGTTTGGGGCTGGAACTATCCTAATGGAAACCACAGAAAAGCATAAAGAATGCATTGATGCATCTTCTAAGGCTGGGAGGAATCTTACCCATTAGATCCAGGGCAAATTGGTCATTTTAGAGGTGGGAAAACTGACACGAGAAAACTGCTAGAAGTTGTTAGGAATGGGGGATGGGATCTTAGTGTACCTCCAGGGCCCCGTACCTGCCAGGCACTTGACATTCATGAGCCTATTTCCTCCTCACAGGTGAAGCAGGTTATATTATCCCATTTCACAAGTAAGGTTGCTGAGGCCCAAAATGATAAATAGCTTTTCCACCCCAAAATTATGTGGTAAACCATGCTGATGTCTGGTTGGCTATAACATTCACCCTTTCCCCACTTCCTCAAGCTGTCTTTTGGACCGAACTAGGACTTCGGTTCCCATTCTTCTTTTGGACCCAGGTTCCAATCTCTGTAATGCTGTTTACTTGCTGTATGAACTTGGACATGTCACTTCCTCTCTCTGAGCCTCAGTTTCTTCTTCTGTAAAATGGGTGCTGCTGCTAAAGGTTTTCATGTGAAGGTCCATAAAGCAGTTAGCACAGTGGCTGGCACGCGGTGCTAGCTCTAAAGTTGAGAGCTATTATAACCACATTACAAGTAGTAAATGATGGACTTGTCTCTATTTCAATCTCCCCTTGAGAAACAAACATTTTAATAGTTTGAGCATCTTTCTCCTCATCATGAGGTACTTCCCCCCCCCCGCCTCAGAAAAGCAGTCTCAGGCCAAAAGTGACATACTCCAGAGGGCCCAAAGACCAGGAATCAGATACATGGAGCAAGAGGGCTGTCATCCCTACTCTCCTGAGCTGGTGGGAGTGGAGCAGCTTGCATTGGGAGAAGTGAGTGAATTGTTTTCACTGGTGGCTCCCTTAGGCAGCCGCTGTATTTTTCCACTGCATGGATCACACTGGAGATTAATTTTGGTTCAGCCAGTGCCTGCCAAGCAGAAAGCAATGGCCTGAGCCCACAGGGAAGTCAGCCACAGCATCTGCCATGGACTTGAAGTTGCTGGTATGTTTCCACGAAAGGAGATATTCGCCATAGTAAATTTCTAGGGTTTGATAAAAACACTGGGTACAGTTTGTTTTGAAAGGCGTGAACACACTTGCAGTTGAAAGCCCAGCCAAGGAAATGAGCTTGCCAGCTCAGGGTAAGTTCTTAGAACTTAAAACACAGGGATCTTTCAGTCATTGAGAGTCAAGTGGCAGATGGTGAACCAATGGGGAAAGGTCAAGGACACTGATTGTGTGTCAAGGTCTTAAATGACCTGGCAGGACCAGGACCACTGTTCAGGGGCACTACTGGAGAAGTAAGAGGTTTCCTTTTCTGCTTCCTACATCACTTTGTCCAGAAACAAGTGGGGGGGGGGGGGAGAGAGACCAGAGCTATGGGGCCAGTAACCCAAGAGCTTCACTGTTATTTAATTCAACATTATAGACTGGATTATGGGTAGGTAGTCAATTACACCTTGTTTTGGCCCGTTCGGCAAGAGTAAAAATCCAGAATCTTGCCCTGAGCAAATCAGATTTGATTGCCTATCTTCAACAAAATTATGAAATCAGACCAGCAAGTGACCTGGAGGCAGCCACCAAAAATTCTGTGTATATATATATATATATATATACATATACATATATACATATATGTATATATATATATATATATATATGTATATATGCTAGCATGGATGTATTCCAAAGCTTTAATGATCAGGTCGGGGGTGGGAATTTCAGGTGATTTGTCTGTGTTGTATTTGCTCATAGCACTTCATATTCTTTTCATAAGAATAAAGGTCTTTTCAAAGGCGAGGGAAAAAAAGAGAGCACGTGAGAGAAGCAAGTGATAAAGTGCAAGCCACATAGAATTAGGGAACAAAACAGATGTAGGGCCCAATTCGCCCCACTGCCACTTAGCTATGCTGGGTCTCCGCATCTTTGTCTGCAAAAGGGTCCTGCTGAGCTGTTTGGGGAACAGGTAGCACACACCACCTTACACATAGCAGTCACGTTTACGTCAGGTGTTTTGGAAAACCATCGTCCTCATGATTCCAACACAGTTCAGAAAAGGTGGCTTTTTATATTATCCTGGGTAAAGTATTAAATAAAAAAGGCAACCCAAGCAAATGGTCATTCCTTTTTGGCTCTGGAACACTTGGGCTCCCTGTGTAACATGGTAGGAATATGTGGGTGGTCACCTGGATCTGATACTCAAGAGTTCAGCTGCAGTACCTGGTTTTCCATGATAGATCACACTTTTCTACCTCCCTTGTAACCCAACCATCTTGGATTGGAATGGCCCCCAAGTAGTAGAAGACCAGATCCCAAGACACACATCTGCGAGGCCCTTGTCCAGATTCTGGTTCACTCATGGGAGAGGGATTAGTTGGGGCTGCCCAAGAAATAAAGCACTGAGGGCGCCTGGGTGGCTCAGTTGGTTGAGCGACTGCCTTCAGCTCAGGTCATGATCCTGGAGTCCCTGGATCGAGTACCGCATCGGGCTCCCTGCTTGGCAGGGAGCCTGCTTCTCTCTCTGACCCTCCCCCCTCTCATGTGCTCTCTCTCTCTCATTCTGTCTCAAATAAATAAAAAAATCTTTAAAAAAAATAAAGCATTGAGATTTCAATAGAAATGCCATAATTTATTCTGTTGTATAAAAAAAGTCATCCTTACATAACAAAAGGTCTTCTTAAAAGAAGAAATATATTATTTCAGCTTATAAATAAACACACAACCACTGGCAACTAAAAAAACCCAACACTGGTGCTTCCCATCAGTGCTGAACACAAACCTGCTTAGGATATATTTACAGGATATTACAGTACTCAAACACAAAAATTGAGGTATTTGGTTCTTCTAGGAGTAGACACTGACATTTGTGAAGGCAGACCACCTCCACAAAAATAAATAAGGTATATTCTCATAGGTATGTGTCGTCAGGAATGATAATACTGGTTTGTCAAGCATGAAGAGTTCCTACAAAAAACAGGAGCAAGCAAAAAGAAACCGGCTCATACGCAGAGTCCTTTCTCTTCTGCCCCTTTTTGTCAGAGGGACTTGATGTACCCACTATATATATATATATATATATATTGGTCCCGAATGTGCTGCGTTCAGCAAACATCTTGATGCTACATCATCACTATGACTGCTTAGGAACCCATTGGAGCTCAGGGTGAAATTAAATAAATAAGGACCAGCCCTCACAAGCACCCTCCCCAGAGTTATTGCATTTCTCCTCAAGGAGCCTAGAGTCCCAGTGGGTTATGGAGATCACCTCCCGTGGCCTTTCAGCAGCTGGGAGAGGTCGTAATGGGGCTCTGAAGGTAGCTCAATGCACTGTTCGCAGAGTGGACGGGGATGGAGACAGGAAAGTTGAAGACCGTGGTGGTGGACGTGCTGCGGTCCAACACAGCCATGGCAGGGCTCCCAGCCTCTGCTGAGCAGTGTGGGGCCAGGACCTGCGACTCAAACTGCAGCAGCTGGCCCATGAAGCTGAAGTTGGGGGAAATGATGCTTCTCCTCTGCTTCACAAACTCAAAGGCCTCATCCAGCTTGACTCGGTTAGTCCTCATGAGGTAAGCGAGGCAGATGGTAGCTGACCGGGAAATGCCTGCCTGGCAGTGGACAAACACCCTTCCTCCAGCATTCTTGATGGAGTCTGGAAAACAAAGGGTGGCTGGTTACTTGAGAGCTCAGGGGAACAACCCCAACCCCAGGCAGAGGGTGCCTAAGAAACGTGTGTCCTACCCAGAAATAGGTGCAAAGAACAGTAAGGGATTTAAACCAAGACCAGGCATCTCCACCAAGCAGAATGCTCTTGGATGGGTTAAGTCAATTCAACTTTCTGAGCCTCAGTTTGCTAATTTGTTGAATGGGACATCAAATCCCTATTTTGCAGGGATATTGCCAGAACCAGACTAATATTTAATGTATGGAGAAAGGCTCAGACGAATGTCATTCAAGTCCTTGCCACAGAGTTGGGCTCGGTGACTAAAATGGGGGGAGCAAGGCAGAAGTCCAAGACATCTGTCCATTTACCTATGAAGTCAATGGCCTCGTTGAACCAGGAGCTGATGTCCGCCTTGTGGTTGTCTTCCACAGGGATGCTCTTATACTGGTAGTAATCCTCAAAATGGTTGGGACAATTGGCTGAGACGTTGATCAAGGCAGTGATGCCCAAGGCATCCAGCATGTCTTTGCGGGAAGCATGATAGGCACTGCCCAGGTACAGAAAGGGCAGGATCTCCACTGGGCCACCCTGAAATCCAGAAATATTCAAGACTTGTCAAGCTTTGCTCAAAGTCAAGGCGGGTGCCCACACCCACAAAAACTCCCTGCTGGAGAAGTCAGTTGCAGGTACCGGGGGCATTTAGCACTGCTGTTAGAGTATAAATAAATAGGGGACTAAACCCATGTGCCTCAAGTTCATTTCTGTAGTGCCAGCAATTAGACTCCCCTCCATCAGACCACTTAACCGTGGGATAAATTAATAGCCCTGTGTCCCCTCCCTTATAAACTTGCAGGTTACTTTGGAATATTCTCACTAGTACTGCTCTTCCAGGCCTTTGCCAGCTGGTCCTTCCCCCCCCCCCTCAACACAGGCCCCTACTAACCTGATCATAGAGTGGGGTGCTACAAGAACTGCACCCTGATTCGGCGCTGTCAGGGATGCTAGTACTCAGAGGAAGGCTGAGCCCCATGGGGGTCGACTGTTTGCTGCACAGCTCTGGGCAGGAAGCTGAAAAAGCTTCATATCCTCCTGGGAAGACAAAGAGACATATTTGTTTCCATTAGTATCTTCGGGGCCAGGGCACCTTCATCCCACCCCCGCGCCCACCAGGGTTGAAGTTTACCCCGGAGATGCCCAGGCCAAGTCTTTGTTCTTAAAGCCAAACAAAGCCAACGACAAGTCCCCGGACTAAGACTCGGGCGCCCACGCGCTCCAGTGGGGCAGCCCCAAGGGGCCGAGGGCCAGGGGTCCCGCGGCAAGGCGGCGGGGGGCGAGCGGCGCCAGAGCTTCCCCGAGAGCGTACCTTTGAGGAAGAAGACTTGCGCGGCGCGCGCCTCGCGGCGGAGCGCCCCGGCGGCCAGGGCCAGGGTGCCGTCGCGCTTGGCGCCGTCCAGCGCGGCGCTGCGCTCGTCCAGCAGCACCACGGCGTGGTAGGCGCCGGCCAGCAGGCGACCGCGCAGCTCGGCGTTGGGCACGATGTGCTCCAGGCCCATGGCGCCCTTGGCCCGGCGCCGCACGATGGTGCTGAAGCGCACGTTGACCGAGCCGGCGATGTGGCCGGCGTTGAAAGCGAAAAAGGAGCGGCAGTCCAGCAGCAGGCACTGCGCCGCGCGCTCCCGAAGCAGCGTCCGCAGGCCTCCGGCGTCCAGGGAGCCCACTTCCATGACCATGGCCGGCCCTAGCGCCCCCAGCGTGCCCGTTCTCGGTGCTCTTTGTCCTCGGAAGCCAAGGGCAGGGCAGCGGCTTTCGAAGAAAAGCCCGACCCTAGTTCTCTCTGCGCCGAACCCCAGACTGCCCTTAGAACTGAGTGAGGGGGCGTCGCGGGGAACTCTCGGCCGCCTAGGCTTCTTTGCTGTTCCCCCGACTGCCCCTCCAGCCCCACTCACACCTATTACAGCCCGGCGTCCCTCGCAGCGAGCCCAGCCTGCGGGAATGCGTTTATATGTGGCCTCTCTGGGGGCGGAGCGGGGCGGGGCGGAGCGGGCGCGCAGGGGGAGGGGAGTTGTTTGTTTGAATGACGATCACGTGACCGTGTGGTGACGTCACCCGCCCAGCCCGGCTCCGCGGCGGCGGAGCCAGAGGCGAAGACGTCATCCGCCTCGGAGCGGGATCCGCTGGCTGCTGCTGGCTCAGGCCCCAGTCCGGCCGTCCGGCCTGCGCCTGGCGCGTCCCTGGGGATCCGGCCTGCGCCGCTCTCCGGGCCCAGGGGGGAGAAGAGGTGGCGGGCGCGCTGCCAGCCAAGGGCTGACCTCCGGGATCCGAACGGCCGGGAGAGCGGGC
This sequence comes from Neomonachus schauinslandi, assembly GCF_002201575.2. Classification (NCBI taxonomy): domain Eukaryota; kingdom Metazoa; phylum Chordata; class Mammalia; order Carnivora; family Phocidae; genus Neomonachus; species Neomonachus schauinslandi. The sequence continues at coordinate 89,695,839 of NC_058409.1, read as the reverse complement.
GGCGGGCCAGCGGCCTCCCCTCCCTTCCCCCTCCCTTGTCCCTCCTTTCCCCTCCCCCTCCCTTGTCCCTCCCCTCCCCCTCCCCTGTGCCCCTCCCCTCCCCCTCCCCGCGCCCCCTCCGCCCGGAACGGAAAGGGGCTTCCTGCGCCTTTGCATACACGTGTGCCCTTTTCGCTCATTTCCTCGTCACCAGTAGCCGCGGAAAACTCAGGTTCCCCAGAAGAAGCGATTTACTTGCCCAATATCACAATGCTGGGGGTAGAGGAACAGAGAGGAACCTGAAATGAGGGTTGGAGACAATGTAATGTTTGCCTATGGATATGTTCCTACTAAGGACAACCGGGGTGAGTTGGGGTAAAGTTCAGGGGAATGCCTTCGGCTCAGGTTTCCCAGACTTGTCCTGTTACTTAAGAAAAACACATTTAAACAAGTAAAATGCCTTCCAGTCGAAGCCCTTCTGTTCCTAGAGGATTTGGAGCCGAGAAAGGCGGGTAAAGGGACTGAAATCGCAAGTGTGGGGTCGTAAGGTGCGGTGGTGGATTGCGGAGTTCGGCGTTTGGGGAGGCGACTACCCCCCCCCCCCGGCGTGGCTCGACAGCGCCCTCCAGGGGTCACTGGACACGTTTCTGGCCACGTTCGCTTAAGACAGATCTGAATATGCTGTTTGGGCGCCTACTATGCCCTAAGCTAAGGGGTTTCGGTCCCCACGCCCTGACCCTCGTCGTCTATATGGGCTGAATTCGAAATCCAGTGCCACGGGGCTTTAGGAGTCCAGGACGAACGTTTGGGAAGACCCCATGCGGCCACCCGCGCGGAGTCCTAGTGACGGCCCCCTGGGCAGGGGAGGGCGGCACCGATGTGCTAGGTACACAAACAAATATTGCGCCACCGGCCTGGTTGCCGAGTCAAGAACATTCTGCGGTTTCTTCCCCTCTCCTGTGGAGAGGGGGGATGGGATGGGGATTTCAAGGACCCTGTGTCGTTGATCTGTGGACTATATCATCAGAGGCAACTTCTGCATTTGTCTTGTTTAGCTTCTGTGTTCACACATGCTCAGACTTTCTGTCTACGTTCTAGAAAAGTTCCGGGTTGAGTACGTTTTCTTAAGGGCATTTTCTACCTTTAGATGAACCCTGAGGACAGCAAAGAGGTCCTCAGATAATGGCAACACCCTCCCTATATCTTTTCAAAAAAAAAAAAATTATTTGTTTATACTATTTATTCAGCTGAGGAACTCAACATATTTTTTGCATTGAATCATAAAATGTTACAGCTGCTGACTTTTCACAGCATACCAACTTTATCTGCCCCATTTTTTTTTAACCAGGAGCATTAATTATATCTTCCCCTATCCACATTTTTAAAAAAAAACAACTTTTTATACAGCTTTTATAGTGGTGGTGGCACAGTCTGGCCCTGGAGTCAGGTGTCTGCTGAGCTCTGTGGGTTTTTCCTCTTTATCCTTTTCTGGAAAGAGCATAGTTTGAACCCCGGTGCTGTTATTTTGCTTCTGGGTGATCCTATGCTAATCTCTTTCCCTGCTGAGCCTCTAAGCCCACATCTGTAGAATGGGTTTACAACTGCCTATTTTGTGGATGGGTTGAGGCCTAAGTGAGAGATGGTAAGGGTAAGGGACCCAGGCCTTACCTTAGCCCTTCCCATTATGATTCACTAAATCTCTTGTTTTCCCCTTCCCAGCAAGCCATGTATGTTTCAGGGTCTGGCATCAGAACCTGGGGAGAAGGTCACTACAAAACACTGGTAGGTGTGGTTGGAACACAGGCCCAGTTCAGGAAAAGGTCCCTCCTTGAGACCGACTAACACAATGGCTCGGGTCAGGGGCTGTGGTGGTAAAGGTGTAGCCACAGAAGACACCAGTCGAGGCAGTGGAGAGGCTGCTGCTGGCTGAAGATTGAGTCAGAGAGAGGCCCAACGTAATCTGGCCTATGGTGATGGTATTGGGACTGGAGTCATGGGCCTGGTGGGCACAGGGCAATGAAGGAGCATGAAATCAGTGAATATTGACTTGGGAGGGAACTGGGCCTTTCTGACCTGGGCTCTTTCCAGTTTTAGATGTGCTTAGAGATAAACCTGGAGGCAGTGGGAGGTAGTGGGAAGGGTTTGAACTCAGAAGGCCTGGATTCCCCACCCTCAATGTGTGGCCTTGTATAAGTCACTTCCCCTTACTGAGCCTGCACTCCCTCCTTCCTGTGATGGCAGCAATGACAAGTACCCCAGGACTGTGGGGGACTCAGTGTAGCCCCGGATGGCATTACCCTACAAGCCCTATCCAAATCCTGCCCTCCGAATGGATTTTGGATCTGCCCTGGGGTCCCAGAACAGGGGGAGAAAGGGTGGCGCTCTCACAGATGGCCCCAGCTCACTGTCTACCCCGTGAACTTGGGCAGGCAGCTTAACATGTGTGAGCTTTGGTTTCCCCTTATGTAAACCGGGAATACCATCCATCTAGAACTAAGTAAGACCATGTGTGAGAAAGGGCCTGAGAGGGTCATGCCCAGAATGGATGCTCTCAGGAGAGGGAGCTGGCTCCCGTCGGTCATGTTCTCTCAGAATCCACAGGCCTTCGACTGTGCTGTCTGGCACCTCCTGCTTTTGCTCCGTACCCTCCATGACTCCTCCTTTCCCACGGAACCCAAAGCACACCATCCCTGGCCTCACCCATCCGTTCGGCCCAGCCCCACTACTGTGATTGGCTCTCTTGTTGTTCTCTGGGCAAACTCCCTGAGCCTGTGTTCCCACCCCCACACCTTTGCTCACCCTGTTCCCCCTCCGCCTTCCAGGATGCTGTCCTCTCTGGGCTCAGCCATATCTTTCTCCATCCGCCAAGACCCAGCCAAAGTGGCATCTCAATGAAGCCTTCCCTGGTGTCGCTAACTTCTCCTGCCCTTGGGTCCTGGAGGACTTTGTCCAAACATTCTGATTGTGTAAAAGTCTCTTTGATCCTTATCTTACCCTCCCTGAGTTACGTGAGGGCAGGGACTATTTTTCTCATCTTTGGACCTCCACACCCTACGACCTTGGATGCAGCCGTGGCATATAGCAGGTTCGTAATCTGCGGCATGGGGGAAGAACTTTTCAAAAGCATACTGTTGAAAAGTAGATGAAGAGAAGGGGTCAGAAATGTCATTTACTAAGCTTCAGCTCTGTGCCAGCTGCATTACAGTATCATCTAAAGAACTAATCATGCGGGGCGCCTAGTGGCGCAGGAGGTTCAGCGTCTGCCTTCGGCTCGGCTCATGGTTCCGGGAGTCCTGGGATCGAGCCCCACATCGGGCTCTCCGCTCAGCGGAAAGCCTGCTTCTCCTTCTCCCTCTCCTGCTCCCTCTGCTTGTGTTCTCTCTCTCTGTGTCAAATAAATAAATAAAATCTTAAAAAAAAAAAACCAAAACAAAACTAATCAGTGATCCTGTCAGGTGGTTGTTCTCCCCATTTTTCAGGCAGGGAAACAGGCTCAGAGAAGGAATGTGCCCAAGGTCACACAGCTGGTAGTCATCAGACACAGATCCAGAGCCTGGCCCCGTCTGACTGAGACGGAGCGGGGCCCAGGCCTCCGGCCGTAGGAACCTCAGTCTATTAAGGCCTCTGCCTGTGCAGGTCCCATCCTAGGCGGTGCTGGCGGAAGCCCCTGACTCCCCGCTTGTCTGGAGCTCTGCTCACTGGGCGGAAGGGTCTCTGGCACTAGCCGTGGAGGGACCCTGAACCTCTTAGGACCCCCGAGTCAGGCACTGATGTCCCTGCTGTCCGAATTCACTCAGTGCTTGGGATTTGGATGAGCCACACACAGGGACCACTTGACCCATCTCCAGGGGCTGGCAAGGGGTGACTTTACCCTCCACGTGAAGGCAGTTAGGACAGAACCAGCTGCTATTGCACAACCCTTACAAACACATACCCAGAGGCAGGCCTGAGAGGGCCTGCGGAGCTGTGTCATCTGAGCCCGCCCCTCATTTGAGAGACAAGGGCTCAGAACGGTTAGGCCACACATCCAAAGTCACACAGCGTTCGGAACATTCTAAATCTAGTCAGCATGTGAGAGCTGTGTGTTCAAACCCGGTGTTTATCTCCGGAGGGTGGAGTTACTTTCATTTTCGTCCTTATAAATTTGTATGATTTCAATTTTTCAACACGAACGTGGAACTGTTGTAATCAGGGGAAAAAGTTAAAAATATTAGAAGCCAACCATATTTAGGGTAAACCATATTCACTGTATTTAGGGTAACTTGTTAAGGACAAGTTACAGAGTTAGACTGCTTGGGTTAGAATCCCAGCTTGACCACACATCAGCTGTGTGTCCTTGGGAAAGTTACCTTACCTCTCAAAGACTCTGTTTCCTCATGTGTAAAAGGAGGATAATAATAGCATCTTGTAGGGCCCGCCCATGTGAAGAGCATATGGGACAGGGGTCAGTAAACTACAGCTCCTGACCCAAATCCAGCCCACTCCCTCTTTTGGAATGACCCACAAGCTAAGAGTGGTTTTTACATGTCAAATGGTTGTAGAAAAAAATCGAAAGAAGAATAATATTCTGTGACACGTGAAAGTTGCCTGAAATTCAAATTCTGGTGTCCGTCAATAAAGTTTTATTGGAGCATACCCAACCTGTTGGTTTACATATCCCCCAGGGCTGTTTTTGCACTCCGATGAGAGGTGAGTAGTTGTGACACTTCATGGCTCACGAAGCCTAAAATATTTACCTCTGTCCTTTTACAGGAAAAATTTGCCAACCTCTGATATGAGATCCTGAATGAAGAGCACTTTAGAACAATGCCTGGCACAGGGTGTTTAGTAAACTCTGTTATTATTAATATGTGGGTATTTATAAACTCTTCTTCCCCTAGGATGTGTTTAAAGGCAGTAATTGTAGGGGCACCTGGGTGACTCAGTCAGTTAAGCATCTGACTGTATTTCAACTCCGGTCATGATCTCAGGGTTGTGGGATCAGGCTCTGCACTGGGCGTGGAGCCTGCTTAAGATTTTCCTTCGCCCTCTGCCCTCTGCCTCTCTCTCTCTCTCTCTCTCTCCCCCCCTAAAAAAAAAAATAAATAAATAAAAGCAGTAATTGTTTTTATATTTCATTGCACCTAAGGCACATTTTTTAAATATTTTATCATTCCTCGGGGCGCCTGGGTGGCTTAGTCGTTAAGCGTCTGCCTTTGGCTCAGGTCATGATCCCCAGGGTCCTGGGATTGAGCCCCGCATCAGGCTCCCTGCTCCGCGGGAGGCCTGCTTCTCCCTCTCCCACTCCCCCTGCTTGTGTTCCTGCTCTCGCTGTGTCTCTCTCTGTCAAATAAATAAATAAAATCTTTAAAAAAAAAAATTTTATCATTCCTCAAAGTGGAATGGAACTTCCAATCAGAGGCATATTATAGTTAATTGACATAGTTAATTGGTAGCATTTTCTTTCCTGATGGTGCATAAATTAGTGAGGGGGCTTTAGAATTGCTGACCTCTTACATCCAGTAAAATACAGTACGGTAAAATGTTTAAGAAGGACAGGAATTAAAACACTGCGGTCATTCAATTAACAAGCTTCTGACAGGGGGACACACTTATTAATAAATGAGTACGACTCAGGTACTAGTGTCAGGGTACAGATTGGGGAGGCCAAAAAAGGGACCCTTACCCAGCTAGGAGAAGGTTATGAGGGAAAGATGCCCAAAGGAGAGGGTGTCTACATGGAGACAGAAGGACTGATAATAGAATAGAAATGTCTGGATGAAAGGCCTCTGAGAGATGGGCTTTATTTACCATTTCCCCCCGGGAGCCTCAGTTTCCTCTCCTGTAAAATGGGACAGCAATAACCTCAAGAGACCAACTCTCAGATTTTCTGTGGGACCAGATGAAGCCCCAGTATCTTGTGTGAAGTCTCCATGGCTGACCATTTCTGTCTCTCCCACTAGCTTGGGAGCAGGGACGTGGCTTCTTGCCTCTCTTGGTCCCCGGTACAAACCTCAAAGCAGGTTTGTTGAACGAACCCATGAAGATGAGCCCAGGAGCCCAGGAGAGGGACCAGGAAGTAGCAGGGCCTCCATGACTCAGATAGGCTTGTCCCTGAACCAAGGACACAGCCTGCCAACATAGCCCTGAGCCACGCCCTGGGCTGCCAGGGGGACTGACGCCACAGTGAGAAATGACACCTTTCTGTTGTAATTTCTTTGAGACCAGTATGAATTGAGACATAATTTCCTTTTCATAATTAGAAAACACTAATTAATGGTAGAGGGAGCAAATGAGATCATGGTTGGTCTCTTCCAAACTTCCCTAAGGAAGGAGGGGCAAGGGTTATCTGCAGTGCGTTCAAAGTCATAGGCGAAGACTCAAGAGTTGTGGATCGCAGTTTTGCCTTTGTGGGTAAGTTACTTAGGGGCAGTACTTATTAATAATCATTGCCAATCTCTGTTGAGCACTTGCGCTGAGCCTGGCCCTTTGCCAGGTGCTTTATATTCATTTCCTTGTATGGCCGTGACACTAACCCTGTCAGACTGGTACCACCACCAACCCCCACGAGAAGAGATAGAGGAACCCGGGCCCAGACAAGTTCACCAACATATCCAAAGGCACACAGCAAGTAAGTGGCACATCTGGGTGCCTCATACTCATTCTCCCTGTTTTCTAAGTCCTTTGTCCTTATCTTGCCCCAGCACACAGTGGGTGTGTCATGAGGGTGGTGTGTTACACTATTTCACTGTTTATTTCTTGGGTTGATGACTTTTAGGGGGCCAATTCTAGGTTCCAAAGGAGAGGGAAGAGAAAATATGCCCCAAACTTGGGCTTTCTGCCTGGCCCTCCCTGACTCACTGAGCCACATCGCACAGATGACTCATTCATTGGCCTTGACCTCAATGGGTTTGGCCACCCATTGAGAGTGAAGTCACACCTCCAGCTTTCCAATGCATTCATTGGTTCCCTCATCCAACTTCAGGCAGGCAAGAAGCGGGCCTGGCTGGGCTTGCTTGAGGTCAGGGGTAGGAAAGCACACAAGTGCTTCCCCATGTCCTGAAGTTGTGGCTGGCCTGCTCACTTCCGGCCCAAGAGACCCTCCCAGGGGCCCATAGTAGATGGCTGGGGCTGCTGTAACAAAGGATATCTAGCCAAGTGGACTTAGAAAACACATTTGTCTCACAGTTCTGGAGGCCAGAAGTCCAAGACCAAGGTACAGGAGAGGTTGGTGTCTTTTGAGGGCCATGAGGGAGAATCTGTCTCATGCTCCCATCCTAGTTGCCAGTGGCTTGCTGGCACCTCACCCTGACCTCTACCTTCACTTCATGCGGTGTTCTCCCTGGGCTCATGTCCGTGTCCAAATTTCCCCTTTGTATAGTGACACCACTCATATTGGATTAGGGCCTAACCTAATGACCTCATTTTAGCTTAATTACCTCTGTAAAGACTGTATTTCCAAATAAGGTGACATTCTGGGGTACTAGGGGTAGGACTTCAGTATATCTTTTGGAAGGGACACAATTCAACCTATTAAGAGCCTGTGCCCCCAAAAGAGCCACCTGATAATAACATGTTCTTGGATCGAATGTCTCAATACCATAAAGATGTCCATTCGGCCCAAGTATATATATCCATTTCGCATGATTTTCATGAAAATACTGAAGATGGGTTTTTTTATTTTTTCCTGGAGTTAAACAAGTTGATTCTGGTATGAAATAATACACAATCAAGAATAGCCAGGAAAACTAAAAAATAAGGGCAGTGGGGTGGGGGTAATCCCTACTAGATATTTTTAAATGCCATAAAGTCTCTGCAATTAAAATAGTATAGTTAGGAACATGCATAGCCAGACAGAGCAATGAACAGGATAGAAAAATCCAGAAATTTGCCCAACTGCCTATGGAAGTTTGCTGTATGACCAAAGTGGCATCTCAAATCACTGGGACATGATAGATTTTTAAATAAGTGATCCTGGGACAATTGAATAGCCATTTTGAAAAAAAGGTAAAAGTGGACCCATACCTCACCAAACACTAAGTACCAAATGGACCAGAGATTCAGAATTTTTATTTATTTTTCTTTTTTAAAGATTTTTCCTTTATTCATGAGATAGAGAGAGAGAATGAGAGCATGAGTAGGGGGGAGGGGCAGAGAGAGAGGGAGAAGCAGACTCCCCACCGAGCAGGGAGCCTGACCCAGGGCCCAATCCCAGGACTCTGGGATCACGACCCAAGCCAAAGGCAGACGCTTAACTGACCGAGCCACCCAGGCACCCCGAGATTCAGATTTTTATTTTATATTTTTTTAAGATTTTATTTATTTTTTGAGAGAGAACGAGTGGGAGAGAGAGGGGGCAGAGGAAGAAGCAGACTCCCCACTGAGCAGGGAGACCGTTGCGGGGCTCGATCCCGGGACTCTGGGATCAGGACCTGAGCCGAAGGCAGACGCCCAACCGACTGAGCCACCCAGGTGTCCCGAGATTCAGATTTTTAAAATGAAACCTTACAACTTCTAGGTGAAAACATGAAGGGATTCCTTTATAACCCAGGAGTGAGGAAAGCCTTTCAATTTAGGATTCAAAATTCAGAAACAATAAAAGAAAAATTTGATGAATTCAACTACATAAAATTAAAGCAAAATTTTTAAAAAGCTTTTCATGGTAAAAACAAACAAAAAACCACCATAAGCAAAGCTTAAAAAAAATACAAATGGGAGACAATACCTATAACTTAAAGACAAAGGGTAATTTCACCAATATATAAGGAGTGATTAGAAGTAGAGATGAAAAAACCCAAAGTATGATTTTAAAATGGACAAAAGCCATGAGCAGATAGGTCACAGAAAAAGAATTGCAGAAAACCCCTGTACGTGTAAAAAGATGCTCACTCATCATCATAATAAGAGGCAAGAAAATTATAACTACCTTGAGAGACTCTCATCCATCAGATTGGCAAAAATCCAAAATTTGTGAGATGCCTGGGTGGTTCAACCAGTTAAGCGTCTGCCTTTGGCTCAGGTCTTGATCCCAGCGTCCTGGGATTGGTCCTGCATCAGGCTCCCTGCTCAACAGAGAGCCTGCTTCTCCCTCTGCCTCTGCCACTCCCCCTGCTTGTGCTCTCTCTCTCTGTGTCTCTGACAAATAAATAAATAAAATCTTTAAAAAAAAGAAATCCAAAATTTGATAGCACCCTCTGCTGAGACAAGGGAAATTTGACTATGGGCTGGTTGTTAGATGATATTATAGAATTATTAATTTTGATGGTTGCTTAGGAGCATATTTTATTCATAAAAGATACATGCTGAAGAATTTAGCAGTGAAAGATTAGCAACTTGCTCTAAGTGTTCGGAAGAAAATATCCAAATCAACAAAGTAATGGCAAAACACAACTGTTGAGTCTCTGTGGTGGGTAGAAGGGTGTTCGTGAATGGTAGGCTTCTAACCTTTCTGTATCCTGCAGTTTTTCATCATGAAAGGTGGGGTCCAGGCACATGGCCTCAAGGTGAACTCCGGGTGAAGTAGAAGCCGTCCGTGAAAGCAGCCAGCTCGGCTGAGGCGGTAATAATTGTTCACATGATCTAATGCTTACTGTGGGGGCCAGGCACTATTTCAACAGCCAGCTCATTAATCTTCATATTGTCCTCATGAGGAGTTTCCCATTTACAGATGAGGAAACCAAGCCCTCAGCAATCTGGTAACTGTCACATCCACAGAGATTTGTACTCCCCCCCAGCTCTGCTGATAGATTTTAAACTGATATATACACCAGACCCTGAGAATCATTAATAGGGTGTGGAGAGGCAGCCTTAAATTGGACTAAGTTATTAAATTGGACCGAGTTATTTTACTTAATGAGTCATCCAAAGAGTTAACAGGGATCTTCCTGATGCATCTTAGAAGGACTAGCTATTTTTTTTTTAAAGATTTTATTTATTTATTTGAGAGAGAGAATGAGATAGAGAGAGAGAGTATGAGACAGGGGAGGGTCAGAGGGAGAAGCAGACTCCCTGCTCAGCAGGGAGCCCGATGCGGGACTCGATCCCGGAACTCCAGGATCATGACCTGAGCCGAAGGCAGTCGCTTAACCAACTGAGCCACCCAGGCGCCCAGGACTAGCTATTTTTAAGGGCTACTATTCTCTTCTCTGATTTACACTCAGTAATTTCAGACACCACTTAAAAATAGAGAACAAGGAGGTTGTAATAAAGCAATTGGGCATTCAGTCTAATGATTCACGTAGCAACCCGACAATGGAGAAAGTTACGGGATTCTCTAAATCAAGGTGTGAGAATACAAGAAAACTTACAATTGAAGTGAATCTGAATCACATTCCATAGTGAGTTTAACAGTGCAGAGTGCTTGCATCAATCAAATGGTTAAAATTCAAATGGTTTATGATTTAGAGAAAAGTAGTACAGCCCTGCCCGAGTGCCTGCCTTCAAATCCCACCTCTGCCAGTAATGTGGAAAGGACATGTTGGGGGCAAATTGCACATAGCCTCCCTTTGCCTCCTTTCTCATCTCCAAAATGGAGATGACAGTCGCACCCTCCTCCAAAGCTCTCAGGAAGGATAAGGGATTTAAATGAACGAGCTGGAAGGACAGTGTGTGGTTTGGAGCACACAGGTCCCTCGGTGCTCAGTCAGAGCTGCCCCGAGAGCTGACACCAACAGCTTAGCCCGTGGTGGCTGGCCCTGCCGCGTGACTCTGGAACTCACTCCTTTTTATAGGGCGTCCACTCTGGACGAGGCCCCTGCGGAGGGGAGAGCCAGCACAGGTATGGCACACGAGGCGGGGGGGGGGGGGGGGGGGGTGGGGGAGGGGGGGGAAGGCACGGTACTTTTTAAAGGATTGCATCTTCTTGGGGTACAACGACAAGGCAAATGTACTTAATGCCACTGAACTGGACACTTAAAAATGGTTAAGATGGTAAATTTTAGATTCTGTGTATTTTACCCCAATAAAGAAAATTTTTTTGATGGATAAAATCTTCTTGGAACCTCCAGCCCATGAGGAGTATTCTTACACTGGGTGTATAGGTGAAGAAATGAAGACCCAGAGTGGGGGAGCACAGCCCCCCACCCCCAGGACGGCTTCCTCAGACCCATTTGACAGAGGCGGAAACCTAGTTTTCGAGGCCTTGACTTGCCCTGCTCAAGTTCACTCTGCTGCAAGAACACAAGATTGCCTGACACCCAGGCGGGGGCTTCTTCCGCCACAGCCCCCACCTACCTACACCTGATCTGGGAGCACCCCAGCTCAACCCCAATCCTAGTGCTGTGGCAAACTCCAGATGAGGGAGGGCATGCAAAGAGATCCTGTTTCTTAATCCCACGCAAATAGAGAAGGTACTTTCCTGGTTGCAAGGGATGAAGTGGGGTCTCCAAAAGCAGAACCACCTCTGCTCCTGGGAACCCTCCTCCCTCCTCCCCACCTCCCCGCACCTACATTTCCCATCCAGGAGAAATCAAGTGCAAACAAGCTTCAGGCGGACCCCTTGTCTTGGTGTAGCTGGGGCGCCTAGGGCAGGCACGCGTATACACACATTTCAACTGAGTGTGAGCAGCAGCTGTTCAGCCTCCGGGTATCTGCACCCAGTGCCTCCTGAATGTCTTCCCATCTGCCTAGAGAGACTTTCCCCTCCTAACCTAGAAGGGTGGGGCCGGGGACAGAGCGCCCCAGAGAAAACCCCTTCTGGGCCTTCCTTCATCCAACACTGGCCAAGTATCAGCTTGGGCCCTCCTTCCAGATATATTACTCATTCTTGGAACTCTTGGGACCATCTTGAGAGGGGAGAGGTATAAAGTCTGAAGTGCCAGTGCTGTGAAAAAATACAACGCAAGGAAAAGGTTATACTGTGTGGGGCAAGGGTTGGGGGTGGGCAGAGGTGTTGGATTTAAGTACGGTGTTCCAGGAAGGCCTCAACAAGAAGCAAAGACCTAAAGAATTGAGGAAGTGAGCCATGCGGTATCTGGGAGAAGAACAATCCAGGCAGATATCCCCAAAACAGGAATAAGCTTCACGGGAGCAAGAAACAACAAAGAGGCATCCCCATTGAAAGAAGGAAGAAGTAAAACTGTCTTTATTCTCAGACAACATGATATTCATATATATAAAATCCCAAGGAATCTAAAAGAATATACTGTGAGAGGGCACCTGGGTGGCTCAGTTGGTTAAGTGACTGCCTTCAGTTCAGGTCATGATCCCGGAGTCCTGGGATCGCGTTCCGCATCGGGCTCCGGCTCAGCGGGGAGCCTGCTTCTCCCTCTGACCCTCTCCCCTCTCATGCTGTTTCTCTCTCGCTTGCTCTCTAATAAATACATAAATAAAATCTTAAAAAAAAAGAATATACTATGAGAACTAATAAATAAGTACAACAAGTTCCCAGGTACAGAAATTAATTCTTTTCTACATGCAAACAACAAGCCGAAAATGAAATTAAGAGGATAAATCCACTCCTAATAATACCAAAAAGAATAAAATACTTCGGATAAGTTTAACAAAGGATGTGCAAGACTCCTTCACCAAATATTATAAAACTTTACTGAGGCAAATCAAAGAAGATCAGAATAAATGTAGAGACATTGCCATGCTCTTGGATTTTAAGACTTAAGATGGCAATACTCCCCAAACTTATCTATAGATTCAACATGATCCAGATCAAAATTCCAGCAGGATTTTTTCCCCCCAGAAATTGGCAAGCTGATCCTAAAATTTATATGGAAATGAAAATCACCTAGAACACCCAGAACATTCTTGAAAAAGAACAGAGTTGTAGGGCCTCCCTTCTCTGAGTTCAAAGCTACAGTTGCTAAGACAGTGTGGTACTGATATAAGGACCGCAAAACAGATCAATGAAACAAAACCGAGAGTCCAGAAATAACCCTTACATTATGGTCAATTGATTTTTGACAAAAGTGCCGAAGTAGTTCATCGGAGGAAAGGATGGTCTGTGTAACAACCAGCACTGGGACAATTGGTTCCTCATCTACAAGCAAAAGAACTTAGATCCTCATCTCACACCATGCACAAAAAATTAGCCCCAAATGGATCATTAACTTAAATGTAAGAGCCAAAATAATAAACCTTTCAGAAGAGGACATAGGAAAAATATCTTCAAAGCCTTGGGTTAGGCAAACGTTTCTTAGCATGGTTTATAAAGTAAAATATTAACAAATTGAAATTCATCATGATTCAAAACTTTTTTTTTAAAGATTTTATTTATTTATTTGAGAGAGAGAATGAGAGAGAAAGAGAGCACATGAGAGGGGGGAGGGTCAGAGGGAGAAGCAGACCCCCCGCTGAGCAGGGAGCCCGATGCGGGACTCGATCCCGGGACTCCAGGATCATGACCTGAGCCGAAGGCAGTCGCTTAACCAACTGAGCCACCCAGGCGCCCCATGATTCAAAACTTTTGTACTTAAGAGCCACCATTAAGGAAGTGAAAAGGTAATAAACTAGGACAAATTATTTGCAAAATCAAATCCTATAAAGGACTTGTATCCAGTATTTACAAAGAACTTCTACAAGTAAGTTCTCAGTAAGAAGGAAACAGCCCAATCCAAAAAATAAGCAAAAGATATGAACAGGTATTTCTTCAAAGAAGATATATCGGCAGGTGTTCAACATCATTAGTAAGAAAATGCATATGTGAAATGAGATCTATATCACACCCACTGGAATTACTATAATTTTTTTTAAAAAACAGGTGGTAACAAATGTGGCTAGGATTTTAGAGACACAGAACCCTCATACATTGCAAGAAGGTATGCAATGGGGCGGCATCTTTGGAAAATAGTTTGGTAGTTCCTCAAAGAGTTAAACATAAACTTACCACATGACCCAGCAAGTCCACTTCTGGGTGTCTACTAAGAGAAACGAAAACATATGTGCACAGAAAGATCTATGAGTCAGTGTTCATAGCGGCATTATTCATAATAGCCCCACAGTGGAAACAACCTAAATGTCCATCAACTGATGGATTAGTAGATAGGCAAAATGTGGTAAATCCATATACCAGAACACTATTCAGCAATAAAAAGAACAAATGAATGAATGGCAGGAGCCACCATATGGATGTTATAAGATGTTATATATAAGATTTTATATATAAGATATTTTAAAGATGTTGCAATAAGTGAAAGAAACCAGACACAGGAGACTTCATGGTGTATGATTCCACTTATGTGAAACATCCAGAAAAGGCAAATCGATAGAGACAGTAAATAGATTAGTGTTTGTTTAGGGCTGGAGTGGGAACGGGGATTACTTATGAATGGGCATGAGGGAGAGACCATACTGGGGGACCATGAGAACGCTCTTAAATTGATTTATGGTGGTGGTTGTACCACTTGGTAAAGTTAACCAAAAAAGGATTGAATTGTTTACTTCAATAGGGTAAACTTATGATACTTAAAACATACTTCAATAAAGCTATTCCAAAAAATATTCAGTTCAAGTTTCAGGTGAGATTCAATGTACACGTGGTCCAGGAGCCCTTCCTAGGTCGTGACAGGCTGGGATAGATGCCACCCTTTTGCCCTAGAGCACTGTGGGTCATCGGACCATGGCACAGCCTCTGTGTAGTGTTGAGATTGGTTTAGATACTGGGCTCTACTTCGATATAAGCTTCTTGAGGAAAATTACTCAGTGTTCATTCTCAGAATCCTAGAACAAAATCCAGCTCATATGGGACTCAACAAAGGCTGGCTAAATTAATGAATAGAAAGAAAATTGGATCTCGTAAGGCCTATGCTTGAGGCCTACATGAGTGTGAGAATAATAAAGAAGAGATAGCATGGCAAAAGTACAATGTGTTTAAAACAATGCAGCTTTATCCTATAAATAAGAAAATGCCGGGCAAAAGGAAGAAAAGCCCACTTCCAGGTGAATGAAGCGGGCAAACAATGTACTTTCTTTTGAAAGGTTGGCAGAGAATAGAAAATAAAAAGAGAAATGTAGGGGCGCCTGGGTGGCTCAGTCGTTAAGCGTCTGCCTTCGGCTCAGGTCATGATCCCAGCGTCCTGGGATCGAGCCCCGCATTGGGCTCCCTGCTCAGCGGGGAGTCTGCTTCTCCCTCTCCCACTCCCCCTGCTTGTGTTCCCTCTCTCGCTGTGTCTCTCTCTGTCAAATAAAAAAAAAAAATTTTAAAAAAAAAAAAAAAAAAAAAAAGAGAAATGTAAGTAGATGGAAATGTTGGTTTGGGAATCTACTGGGTCTGGATAATAAAAATCTGGCGTATGGGAGGAAGGGAGGGAGGGACGAAGGAAAAGAGAGGGAGAGAAGGAGGGAAGAAGCCAGTGTGGTAGAGCAGGTGTGGGCTGGCCCCTGTAGGGCTGGTGGGCGCTCAGAGCCCTAGGGCTCCGCGTCTGACTAGGGCAGCAGCGTGGAGCCTGTGGGCAGAGCAATGACAGGGAGGTCGTGTGTCCACGGGATAATAATAGGACTCACTTCACTTGGGAGTGAGAGGATGAGTTGACAGTGTAAAATCTCAGCACAGTCACAGAGCAAGCACCAAACCCAAGAGCTAGTGTCAGGGATCACTATTTTGTCCCCCAACACCGCAGGCCCAGAGAGGTGAAGCACACGCTCTCGGGGTTACAGATGCCCATCATGGCGGCCCATGGGGAGCCAGGCGAAGCCAGTGCCTGCCCTGCGGGGGAAGCCTGGGCTGGTGGCCAGCTCCTGGAGTGCAGGGGTGCCGGGCTGTGAAGGACAGGCGGAGTACAGGGTGACTGGGCCACACACTGCCTCAACTGCCTTGGCCTCTGAACCTCCATTCCTCACCCAGGGACGGCGGAGGAGGAGCGACACCTCCTCCAGGGCTCACTAAAGGGACAGAATAAGGCAGAGCCAGTGAACCCTCAGCCCAGGGCCTGGAGGCCACGAGCTCTCACAGACGGTGCGGCCTATTCGGGTTCCTCTGTTTGGCAGCTATTTATTGACACAAGCCACAGGCCACACCAGCTGGGATACTAGGGACACCAGGTGAACAAGAGACACATTTCTGGACCACAAACACATACACACACACCATTGGTAAGCTACCTTATTGTCAGAACACCGAACTCCACAACATGGGTGCTTCTAGAACTGTTTCTGCAGAAATGAACACAACGGTGACACTGGATTCACTTGCTCAAGGAGAAACTGGGGAGGCTCTTTTTTTTTTTTTAAGATTTTATTTATTTATCTGAGATAGAAAGAGAGCACAAGCAGGGGGAGCGGCAGGCAGAGGGAGAAGCAGGCTCCCCACTGAGCAGGGAGCCCGATGCAGGACTCTATCCCAGGACCCTGGGATCATGACCTGAGCTGAAGGCAGACACTTAACCGACTGAGCCACCCAGGTGCCCTGGGGAGGCTCTTCACAGGACAGATCACCGGGTCCGTGGAAGTGGCATTGCCCCGGCCCTTACGGACAGCTTTCTTTGACTAATAGGCAGGAAAACCTCCAGCCCACCCAAATCTTGGCTCTGACAAAGCCACCTGCCCAAGGAGAAAGAAAGACAGTATGACATTATGATAAAAATAAAGAGATACCTCTCTGACGTAAAAAAAAAAATTCTTATTCTTTTTCTTTTTCTTTTTCTTTTTCTTGTTCATTTTCCCAGACAGAAAGCAGCACTGTCGGATTTACAAGCAGAGACCCCTGGCAACATTAGCTCCCGTGATGCGTACCGTATGGCAGGCCCAGCTCCTACTCCAGCTGCTAGGACCAGCCCAGCACAGTGGAACCAGTCCTGGTCCACACTGGAAATGCCTGGGATCTAAAATCCTGACACCTGGGTCCCATCCCCAGAACTTCTGATGTAACCAGCCTCAGGTGGGGGCCTGAGCATGGGGACGCTTAAAATCATCCCAAGGGGGGCACCTAGGTGGCTCAGTTGGTTAAGCGACTGCCTTCAGTTCAGGTCATGATCCCAGGGTCCTGGGATCGAGTCCCACAGCAGGCTCCCCCTGCTCTGCGGGGAGCCTGCTTCTCCCTCTGCTTCTGCCTCTGCCTGCCACTCCCCTGCTTGTGCTCTCTCTCTCTCTCTCTGTCAAATAAATAAATAAATAAAATCTTTAAAAAAAAATAAAATAAAATCATCCCAAGGGTTCTTATGTTCAAAAAGTAAAAGTACTGGGGCGCCTGGGTGGCTCAGTCGTTAAGCATCTGCCTTCGGCTCAGGTCATGATCCCGGGGTCCTGGGATCGAGCCCCGCATCGGGCTCCCTGCTCCGCCCGCGGGAAGCCTGCTTCTCCCTCTCCCACTCCCCCTGCTTGTGTTCCCTCTCTCACTGTGTGTCTCTCTGTCAAATAAATAAATAAAATCTTTAAAAAAAAAAAAAAGTAAAAGTACTGACCTGAAGGATTATCTTTAACTTCCAGCATGTTGTTGACAGAAAAAGCAAGCACCAAACCCAAGAGTTAGTGTCAGGGATCACTATTTTGTGAGGAATCTGCACAGCGGTTGGCACATAGTAGGAATAATTGAAGTATATAGAGTAGCTTCCCTGCTTTTTTTTTTTAAAGGCTACGTATGTGTGGGGGCCTGTAATCAATCACACAGGAAGACCTGGGAGGCCCCGGCCATGCACACGGATCCTTCTGGAAGATGGATGGAGTGGGCGAGGCACTCACACTTTTCAGTGTTTGTGCTTCTCTGCATAGCCATCTTCACTCCAAGCCCATATCATTTTTTAAGTTAATAATAAAGAAAATGATTTACCAGTGGTTAAAGAAGCCCCACGTTGAGCTTCTCTCGCTTCCCTTTTCTTTACCTATTCGAGGGACAGGAAATAGCCATAAATAGCCAGTGGGAAGGAAAGGTCAAGGGGGGCGGACTGAGTCAGTGAACCAAAGCTGGTAGGGACTGAACTGCCTGGCTCAGCCTTCCAAAATCCCTTCAAAAGTCCCGAGGCCCCTGCCAGGCCAGCAGCAGAGACCCCGAGGTATGACGGGAGAGCTGAGAAGCAGAGCGTTACTAGAGTAGTGACTGGAGCGGGCCTTGGGACCGGGGGTAGCTGGGGTTCTGAGTTCCCAAGCCAGCTGCCCCTCAGGAGTCCAACCTTGAAGCTTCACTGGGCCATGGTCCTGGGGTTGCGTCATCTTGGTGACCTCACTCTGACACAACCACCCAGCGCTGCCTCTGGGTGTTTCAGAGAAAACTCCACACGGTGGGGTTCGGAGAGGCCACTAATGGTCATGTTATCTAATGTGACTGCCACACAGTGCTCTGTGAACACCCTATCAGGATCCTTCTGCCACCGCTCGGGGCACTGAGGCCCAGCTCGGGATGCCTGGGTGCTGGCCCTAAGCCGTGCAGGCCCCTGAATTTCAGGACCCCACAGCACCTTGTGGCTGGGCTGTGGCCAGCCCCCTACCCATGCTGTCCAAGGGACTCTGCCTAGTGGCCTCCCTACTAGACACACAGCAGGGGCCCCGGTAATGTCTGTGACCCCAAGAAACCTAAAGCACAGGAACACTGAG
The DNA here is from genome assembly GCF_002201575.2 of Neomonachus schauinslandi. Taxonomy (NCBI): domain Eukaryota; kingdom Metazoa; phylum Chordata; class Mammalia; order Carnivora; family Phocidae; genus Neomonachus; species Neomonachus schauinslandi. The sequence continues at coordinate 89,677,410 of NC_058409.1, read as the reverse complement.
AAATCCCCACATCCGCCCTTAGAATGCCAAGGTCCCAGCACCTGTATCCCCACCCACAAGAGCAGGAACTGGCATTACTGGGCGGCCTGCTCCACGCCAGGTTCTTAGAGAGACTGACTTCACCTGCCCCCAGGGTGACAGTACTATCACGTCCCCCACTTACAGACAAGAAAACTGGGGCTCAGAGCCATTGGGGCACATGACCAGCGTTCCCGCTAAAGGGGCAGAGCCGGAACTCAAGACCCCTGACCTCGAAGCACAAGGCCCACAGTGCTCTCAGAGGACCTGAAGAGGGCAGTGGGCTTTCTTCCCAGCCCTGGCCACCTCACCCCAGGTCTTGGCCTCAGGCACCTATCTGGGAAGGGCCGGAGGCAAGCCTGGAGAAGGATCTGGATGGAGGTGGGATCACAGCCGGCCTTGAAGACCGCATGCGTGGGCTGAGCCAAGCTGGTGTAGAGGCTGGGGCCCTCTTGAGAGCCAGCCTCTGGGCCAGGAGCCAGGCTAACCTCTGGCCCTCAAGCCTCCCTCTTTCTTAGAAGTCCTCTCAGCCCTGCACTTCCTGAAGTTTCTGCTGCAGTGCATCAACCTGCTTAACCCCTTGTCTCCTGGCTTCCTTACCTACCCTGAGTCAGGGCTGTGGTACCCAGGGAGCTGCCTCAGAACCCAGTGGGGAAGGCTCATGGGCATACAGGGGCCATGGGGCTGGAAGAGGAGAGAGCATATACCTGGGATCCTCAAGGGCCCCATTTTAGCTTCCCTATTACTCTGTGGTCTGAGAGACTTGGCCCCTCAGTGCCTCGATTTCTTCAGCTTCACCGAGCATGCTTGCAGAGAGAGTAATGACAGACTTCGTCAGTACCGAGCACCTTCTCTGGGCCAGGCGCTGCCATAACAGCTGGATGCGTGTTTTCTAACGAAGTCTTCACAACAACCCCATGAGGCAGACATTTGTTATTTTACAGCCGCAGAACAGAGGCAATAGAGATGGTGGTCGCCCAAGGTCACACAGGGGGTAAGTGGCGGGAGCCGAGCCAAGGTAGAGAGACCTTCCATTTTGCCTCTGCTGAGTAATGACATTTCCTCACGGGCTTCTCGTGGACTGTGACCCACCCAGGGAGCTGGCCTGGCCCCTTTGTTGCGTGCCCCCGCACCTCGTGGGTGTCTGGCACAGAGTGGGTGTCTGGAGGAAAGGAGAACCAGTACTGCAGATGTGGGAGAGGAGATAACCTGGGCTCTGGAATGAGCCACATTGCCAGCCCTGTCACTTCTGAGCACTGAGACCTCACAGAATTGCCTCTGCCTGTCACAACCTCAGCCTCCTCCATGCAAAATGCGATCCTAATGACAGTAACCCCATGAAAGGGTCCCTGTGAGGACGAGAGGTGTGCACGAAACCCCCTTCACCTGCAACTCCGGAAGTGATAACTTTATGAGTGTTTTGAATTATTAATTCAAAATTTTACATTTTATTAATTTGAAATGAGAAAATGTCTGCAAAGGGACTTTGAAAAGCACAACACACTATCTTCTTATGTATTTTGATGCTACTGATCTGCTTGAGGACACTGATAAAAGGAGACCTTTCCCAGATCAGGATGGAGGCATAAGATGGTCAGCTCCAAGGAGAGACTTATGGGGACATTTGGTATCATCCCACAATCCAGCATGTAATGGGGCTGACCAAGGATCGGAGATGCAGCCTGAGAGCCAGGTGGTGCCAGACTGAGCCTCAGACCAGAGTCCAAGACTGACACCAGTCAAGTTGGGGGTCTCAGGCAGGTCATAGCCCCACTGTCTCAGCCACCTGAATGGGCTTTTCAAGACGACTCCACTCACCCTTGCCTCATCGTTCCAGTGGGAACAACAGAGGCCCAATGAGAGGTAAGCGCTGGCCAAAGTGACTGCTAATTATCAAGCACAGAGCGGAGACCAGAATCCCTGACTCTTGACCGCAACCACCCACGTCCCTTGCCCAGCTGAGCATTCCCACGGAAGCCACCATGCCCACCTCTAGTGCCCAGAAGGGCATAGACTGTGGACAGGTTGATTTCTGCCCAATCCAGGCCACATGTCACACAATGGCCAGCATCTTACTCCCACTCATTCCTACCCCTGGCTCAGGCCCCAGCGTGTGGTAGGGCTCAGAAATACCTGCTGAGCCAATGAGACCTTACTCCGTGCTAGGCCCAGCCTACGACGCTTTGAGCCTCATAGGGCTTTGCACAGGTTGACTGCGAGATCACAGAGGTAAAAACCACAGGGGGCAATGAGAAGGTTGACACAGGTGTGAGGCATGGCCCATTGGGGCAGCTGGGTGGTGGGGAGGGTCACAAGTTCTGGGCCACACGACCTATGTTCAAGCCCCAGCTCCACCATGGACTAGCTGGGGGGGGGGGGGGGCCTTGAAACACTTCCTTAGCCTTTCTGTGCCTCAGGGGCAATAGAGTGCTCACCCCTCAGAGTTGCCATGAAGATCTGTGAGACGCACATGCTAGGCACGGGGCCTGACCGCAGTCAGCGCTCACCAAACAGTGGCCATCGGGATTGTCTAGAATAGCTGTCTCTGAGCCACACACTGACACACACACACATTGCCTTCCCCAGGAGCTGGGTGCTTCCAAAAGCAGGGCCGTCACCTTGACGCACGGGGGCAGAGCTTTCTGAAAGGCATCGGCATTTCTCTGCCCCTACCAGGAACCCCCTCCAGTTCTTTCTGGATGACTCCAACCAGCCTGAAGCCCCTTCATTCCCGCCCTGGACAGTCACACAGCAATTCTTAAGGAGAAACTGAGGCCCATGAGTGTCCTCCCTCTAAATGGCCCCAGTCTCCTGGGTGAAGCAGGGCAGGGTAAGAAGAGCCCTGGGCAGAGAAGAATGAGCTCAAGGTGACCTCAGGCTGGGCATCTCTCCCCTGTGGGCCTCCGTGTCCCCTGTAGTAAAATAAGGGGGTGATCTAAAATAAGATCATCACCTTGGTCCACTGTCCCTCTAATGGCTAATGCTCCATGATTCTATTTCTATGTTCTCTGTTAATAGCATCATCATCCCCACAATAGCTAGCATTGATTGAACACCTGCTATATGCCAGAAACTAAATTCAGGCATTGATATAATAGCAACTGACAGTTATTGAATGCTCTGATCCACCAGCCATAAACGCTTCCCCTACCATCGCATTCAGTCCTCACGGCAACCCTCTGCGAAGGTATTGCCAGCATCCTCACCACCATAAGGATGCCCGAGTTAGGTCCTACGTGATGAGATGGCCTCATTCTGCTGGGGTGTGAACCCAAGAGCCAGGCTTGCAATCACTAGGTCAGGCCTAAGTCCATACAGCTCTGTGCGGCAAGAATTATCATCTCCATCTTACTGATTAAAAAAAACAAAAAAACCCTGCGGCCCAGAAAGGGGAAGCGACTCAGCCCACGTCACACTGTCTGAGATGATGGCCTCTGAGGATATCCTGCTTCAACCTCCTTTTATCCTGATTATCTCAGAAACATCAAAGAAAAGCACTTAGGCTCTGGGACGCTCAGGCCTTACTTAGTTCCTGTCCAGTTACTCTGGGCCTATAGCTGAACTGCAGACATCTGAGGGTCCGGCCTCTGGCAGGAGGTTGGACTTCCAGAGGAGCAGAGCCCTGAAGCACAGAAGCTCACACCCCACCCACTGCCTGGCCCTCACTCAAGCTCAGGGAGGGGATTTACCCCACAGGGCACTCAGCTGTGCTGCACACTCACTGTCATCTTTGCGGCCGTGACGGCTTTGCCCGCTCCACATGACAATCCTCATTCTGCAGGAAATTGAGGTCATATGCTTGATCTAAGCAGGGAATCAGTGACCAGTGCCCCAGACAAATTCTATCATTGAGGACATCTTTTTATTTTTTTTTTTTACATTTTTTTTTTTAAGATTTTATTTATTTATTTGAGAGAGAGAGAATGAGAGACAGAGAGCATGAGAGGGGGGAGGGTCAGAGGGAGAAGCAGACTCCCTGCCGAGCAGGGAGCCCGATGCGGGACTCGATCCTGGGACTCCAGGATCATGACCTGAGCCGAAGGCAGTCGCTTAACCAACTGAGCCACCCAGGCGCCCGAGGACATCTTTTTAAATGCCAGCAAATCGTGGAGGATGGGCTGTTTTCCCACCTGCGGAGAGGGAATTTGGAGGTGCAGGCGGCAGGCCCGGCCTCCAGCCAGGCAGAGAAGGACAGTGATGAGGGCTGTGCCGTGGCTTCAAATGATCCTTCCCCGAGAAGTGGCCACCATGGAATGAATGGTGGCCCTTCCCTTTCAGTGGCCACCATGGAATGAATGGTGGCTTACTTCCTCTTTTCAATCCTCCCTTTATATACTCACCTTTTTCCCCCCAGGAGCAGAGAAAAGAGGGAGCTGCTGTGTGATTTCTGAAGGCCCAGGCAGAGTGAAAACAGGAGCAGTCCTAAGGATGGGCTGACTCATTCCCTGACCGAAGGATAAGGCCAGCCCAAGCAGAGGGGGCTTTGGGAAGACCTGGGCTTTTGTTCCCTTTGAGACTAAGATGAATCACCAATCTCAGCAAGTCACACTGGCCAGTCCCAAACTTTCCCAGGTTGAACCAGCACGAGTATTGAAAATGAGTCAGGTGGGGCCCCCATCAATGGGCACCATCAAGAACAAAAAGGCTGAGCTCCTCCTGACTCTTCACCTCCAGCCTGGTGCTTGGAAGAGGCCAGATGGGACTTCATTCTTCCTGGAGCAAAGTGGAAGCTGGAACCAGAAAAGGAAGGCCAGGCACAAGGCCTCTAACCACACGGGTCAGCAAGGTGATGACCACCTGCCGCATGCTGGCGCTGTGCGGGGTGCCAATCAACAAGTTCGCTCGTTAGTTCATTGACTCGGGCAGGTGGTCGGGAGCATGGATTGGATGTCTACCAGGTGCTGGGCATTCGGCATGCTATTCCTTCTCCAGACCCTGCAAAGAAGGGCTACGCTCCTCGTGCAAGGAAGAGGAAACTGAGGCACAGGGCCAGGAATCCTTCTCAGAGCTGTCTGACTCTGCAGCCTTGCTTCTTTTAACCCTGTGCCTATAGAGACTTGGTCTTCAGCAGCGGGTGAACATGCCCATTTTACACGTCACCACCTGGATGGGTTCAGGAGAGTCTAGAACGCCTGAGACTTTTCTCAGCAAAGCTGCCTGAGTTATTTCAGAGGAGAAGGTTGCTGCGAGGAGAAGGAGAAGCTTGGCGTTCTTCTGGGGCCTCAGCGTTCCGGAGGCCAGATGTGTGAGCCTGACGTCACCCACCAAGTTCCAGGCTGCGCTCTGCTGGCTCGTGAGTCCTGTTCCTCCATGCCCTCCTCCTCCTCCCTTTCCTCGGCATGAAAGAGACTGAGCACTGTTGGCAGCTGCTCCTCAGCATCTGGCGGAACATTCTGCCCCATAGCTGAGCTCCTCTCACTCCCCAGCCATCCCTGGGGACAGCTGGTGACTCATATTTCCATTTTCAATGCATGGCCAGGCACTAGATCTTTCCATGATCAGCAGGACTAGCCATATGGCGTCGGGGTTAAGGACATGAGTTGTGACGTCAGACAGGTCTGAGTTCAAATCCTCATCTGCTACTTGTTAGCTGTGTGATTTCAAGCAACTAGCTTACCCTCTCTGAGCCTCTGTTTCCCCATTTGTAAATGGAGACCATGGCAATCCACTCTGATGTCTTCTTCATTGAAAAAGTCTCTTCCCATTTGCTTGCAGCTCTGAAAAATGAACTATTTCATCCTATCAGTTTTCTTTTTTTATATACACATCATCCACAAGCCAAGAAAAGAGGAAGCTGATACTAGATTTCGTAAAATGGAACAATAATGATGTATACCTGAAACTAAAGTAATATTGTGTGTCAACTAAATTTCAGTTAAAAAAATGAAACAGTAATATTTATATCCTATTTACTAAGTGCTAGGGATCTATTATAAGGTACCAGCCCCATTTTAGAGATGAGGAAACTGAGGCCCAGAGAGGTAAAGTAACTTGCCTAATGTCCACAGCCAGTAGGGAGCTGAGCTGAGATTCATACCCAGGCTGTCTGGCTTCAGAGTCCATGCACTTAATCATCATGTTGAGAAAAGTGAAGAAAATGAAACACATAAACCACGTGGCATGATACTAGACACATAGTAGATTCTGGATAAATGTTTGCTGGTAGTATTGTTATTACTGTTATTATTGCTTTGCCATCAACACGTCTGAGTCTTATTCTTGACCATTAGAAGTGGGTCAGGGCTCCTTTCAGCCAAATCTAAGAGTCAAGAAGCTCTTGGATTAAAGGTGGTCAATTGGCCCACCCAAATGTGTGGGTCCCTTGACATGCCACTTAAATGTTCCTGCCACATGGCCTTGAGCAACTCACTTCATATCTCTGGACCACAGTTTCCCCATTTGTCGGAGGGGGCGGGGATGCTCTGCTCTGTCTTATTGTTGAGTTGGGAACAGGAGAGGAAGAGCTAGGTGTGCATTGAATGCCCTATTAAAGATTGTCAGGCCATCAGCAGACCCTCCAGCCCAGGCAGCCTGGCATCAGAGGCCCATTTTAACAACTGGGCTCTACTGCTTCCCAGGTAGGATATGTTCTTATCCAAAGACAAAGCTGGCAGGGTTGCCTGGGTAGTTCAGTCAGTTAAGCATCTGACTCTTGATCTCAGCTCAGGTTTGATCTCAAGGTTGTGAGTCCAAGCCCCACATTGGGCTCCACTCTGGGCATGGAACCTATTAAAAAAAAGAAAAAAGACAAAGTTTGCAATTTGGGTCCCAAACCCCCATATCAAAAGCCAGTGAGATGCTGGTGACAGAAGACCCACCTGAGACAGTGTCCCTGAGAAGTTGTAAGTGAAAAGCTAGGTACAGGAGTATCAGGAAAAGTCAAACAAAAAGAAAGCAAAACTAATAATACTGATAATGGACAAAACAGGATTTGAGGTAAAAAGCACTTCACTAAATGACAAGCAGACTCTTAACTCTCTTTGCCTCTTTGTGCCCCCCTCAACTGACTCCTCATTTTTATTATCCTTCCCAGATCTTTTCCACTCAACGAGTTCTTGCACTGTCACTTAGCTTGTCTCCGAGTTCACTCCTTGAGGGATGAGCCAGCCTCCTCCAGGACTCCACTCTGCTACTCTGCTGCTCGCATTCACTTCTTGGAGGCTGCTGGCCTGTTGAGATCTTTCCTGCCTGGTCCTCTTTGACCAGACAGGACTATAGCCCCTCCCTCCCCTCTATTCCCAAGGCCCCACCCTTGCCTGGTCCCAGAGCAGTAGTGAGCTTGTCTCCCAGGAGTGGAGGGAGGGTGGGCACCCAAAGGACTTCTGCCTGGTGAATTGCTCACACAGTCAGCTCTAGCACTAGCCTGTGAGTATAGCCCTGGCCCACAGTAGGTATCGATTAAAGGCGTGTTGAGTAAACTTAAGAACCCTTAGTCTGTAAGATGTGAGTTCAAACCCCCCAAAAAGGGTTGATATGGAGGTCTTCTCTGGCAGCATTGGTCCTGAGCTACAGAGAGAATTTCTTTTTAATTTCTTATCAAAGATTTTCAGCTAGAAAATATGTCCACTGGAATCTTCCAAGCCCATGCCCATCTCTTACTTCCTTCATTCAGTGTACATTGATTGTTTTGTTACTAAGCGCTTGGTGTTGTAAGAATGCAGAATTGTGTAAAGCCTCAAGCAGCTAACACTATAGAAGGGACAGGAAGTCATCAGCTATTTTTTGCAGATATTTATTATGTACAGTGCAATAGGGTATAAACACTTCACGGAGCTTAGAGTTTTGGGGGTGGGGAGTAACAGGCATCAAAACCATCGTCACAGCAAGAGCCAGGAATCCCCCCAAAAGAGCTACCTCTCAATACACTCACTCTGGGGTCCAGCGGGGCTGATACAGAACCTCAGCTTCTTCACTTACTTCATGTGACCTTGAAAAAGGCTTAAGCTCCTTGAGGCTCAGTCTCACTATATGTAAAATGGAAATCATAATTACTTTCTGCCTAGGGTGATCCTGAGAATTATGAGAAGCAACTCAAGGGGCTGGCTTAACATTTTTATCATTAGGATAATGATGGTGACAATATCACAAATACCAGATGAATGGTATAGAAAGTGGGGAGGGGAATACTTCTTCCTGAAGAGGGGATGGTATGGATGAGAATTTTCGGGAGGTGGGAGTTGTTGGTGCTGACTTTTAAAGGAAAGTTTGGATTTCTATACAAGGAAGTGGCCAAAAGTGAATCTGTTCAGAAGTAGAAAAATGTATGATTCAGAAGGTCATTAAAATAAAACAAATAAAGAATCTAAACCAAATGACTGGGCTCCTTAAAAATAGGATATTGCATTGCCAAGCTAAGAAAGCGTTAGTCAGGGAGAGGAGGTGGTTACTCGGAAATTTCACACAGTTCAGCATTATTGAGAAGTTGCGGGTTTCTGGAGGCTTCGGTGGGTGTTGCACAATCTTGTGGGGTCATGGTTACCCAAACCCTGGTCCAGGACTGAGAGGGAAGTGTCCAGGAGGAGGCTGATATTAGAAAAAAGAAAGACGCTACTTAAAAGTGAAGCTTAAAAGTGGTTAAATGTATCGGAAGAGTCCGGGTTGGGTCTGTAGGCCAGCAAATATCTGTCCCAAGGAAATAGGACATGCGACATCTGGAAGGCAGAAACAGTGCATGCCCAGGGATCTGAGTCTGATCCGCGGGGTAGACATCCCATTTCTTCTCCCCCACGGTTCTGTATCCCTCCTCACTTTCCCCAAGCTCTCATTCTGCAGGGACACCCAAGCTTTCTCCGTCCAACTGTTGGAACTGGGAAGATTGGGCTCAGATCCCAGCTCTGCCACTTGCTCACTGTGTGATCTTAGGCAAATCACTTTACCTCTCTGTGCCTTTATTTATTTATTTATTTATCTATTAAGAAGAAATCATAGTATTCACTTCACTGGATTGTTGTGGGGAGATAGTGAAACACACACCTGGCACACGTAAGTGCTCAGAAAATGTTAGTTCTAGCATCTTCTCTCATTCTCTTCCTTCTTCTGACTTCATCCTTCCTTAGTGGTTCTGATGATGTCTTGCTGCAGGTACCCATGGATCTACAGGCAAATAATTTGATGCCTCCTATCTGGTACCCTGCATGTAAGATCATTGATTCATTTGTGTCATTCAATTTACATTTATAAATACCTATAATGTAACTAGCATTGTTCTTGGAATAAAGACAAAAATATTACATGAAGGCAAAGGAATGAGGAGCATACCAGAGATGGAAATGAAGTACCAAGGGATTGAGAAGGGAAACACTGACATTTACGTGCCCCTGCCATGTGCCAGGCATGGAGGTGGACAGCAGGATAAGGAGGTGAAAAGGGTACAGCCTGGGGCTTTGGAGGGGCCACAGCTCAAGGGGAGACAGACCCATAGACCCAAATGATGGTTGTGGGGGCCCACTGGAAGCTGTAATGTTATTGTCTTGGGCAAACTTAGGAAGACTTCCAAGAGGAGGTGTCAGAGGAGCTGGGTGCTGAAGGGTGAGTATTCACCGGATGGATAAAGCCAGAAAGAGCATTTTATTTTTTTTAAATATTTTATTTATTTATTTGACCAAGAGAGACACAGCAAGAGAGGGGACACAAGCAGGGGGAGTGGGAGAGGGAGAAACAGGCTTCCCATGGAGCAGGGAACCCGATGAGGGGCTCAATCCCGGGACCCCGGGATCATGACCTGAGCCAAAGGCAGACGTTTAACGACTGAGCCACCCAGGCACCCCCAGAAAGAGCATTTTAAACTGAGGAATAGCCTATGTGAAGGCCCAGCCACGTCACAAAAACAGAGTGTTTGGGGAAGAGTTGGGTGTGTCTTTAGATGAAGTGAAAGTCTTTTCATTGAGCACAGGACCTGGCACAGAGTAAGTGCTCAATAAAAGTTGGTCACTATTACTGTCAGATAGTTCATGAACTTGTTCCCTGGAGGTTAGTAGTCGATATTGCTAAGACTCACTGCAAAGAACCCAATCGCCTCCCAGGACCAAGGCAGGGTCAGGGGCAGAGGAGGGAGAGAAGTGAGCTTCAGAGCTAGGCTGTCGTGTGGGACAGGCCAAGGTTCAATTCCTGCTTCAGGGGGCCCGTGCAGGCTCCTTCCTCCCTGGCACAGCACCTTCTGTTCCATTCCCCAAGCAGAACCTCAAGAATTGGCAGGCCTAATGACCAGGGCCGGGCTAACGGGAAGGTGGGCCACACAGGGCCCCAACTCATCTGCCTGTCCTGATGAGCCAGGCCCTGGGGATTCCGCTGGCCCCAGGGAGCATATGGAGAAGTACTCTGCAAGTCATCTGCCCTGTGTGGTCACTGCCTGCCAGGGCTGCGCAGGGCTGGCGGGGAAAGGGGCAGATTGCGGCACCGCGCGTTGGGAACCAAGTGCTCAGGCCCGGGAGCTGTCTTCTTGAGTCTGTTACCAGAACACAGTTACGTAATCGGTTTGCTCATTCCCTCAACAATTGTGTATTGAGTGCCAACTGTGTGCCATGTGCTGTTTCAAGCTCTGGGGGCACCGTGGGGACAGACACAGCATTCCTGCTTCAGGGAGTTCTAGAAGAAACATTCTGAAAGAAAAATACACACTAACAACGTCCTACTCCATTTACTGAGGGTTTACTAGACGCTGAGCCCTGTACCAAGCACTATGCCAACAGTACTTCATTTAATCTCCTTAGTGGATTCATGAGACAAATTTTATGTCTCATAATTGTTATCCCATTTAACAAATCACATTCTCCTTCTTTAGGAACCCACCTGCAGGGACCCCCCCCTTCCCCAGATCTGGCTGTTGTTGCCTCTCAAAGGGGTGTGAGCTACGGTGGGGTACAAATGATGACACTTGGCCTTGCTCGTGGCTCACAGTGACCTAACAGGGTAGGAATGAGGGGCCTGGCATCTTCTGATAACAGTCGGGTCCTGCCCGCCCAAACCACTCTCCTGAACTCTGAGAGCTTTCAAATGCTTTCAGAGCCTTGTAATAACGTCCTTTCCCAACATGCCTTAATCATCATTACTCTGGACTCAGGCATTTAATTGCTCATCTGTTTCTCCATTCCTTCATGAATAGAGAACTTCTTTCATGATTGCATCAGGAAAAGAGCCGTCTTCGACCAAATCGTGCTGTAGGTGCGTGCCCCCCCCCCCCCCCCCCCAGGTAATCGTCCTTCTGTCACTCACTCTATCCCTCTGCACCCATATGTGAGCCCTGCCGTGTGCCAGGTGCTTGGGTCAGGAGCCCCCAGGGAGGCAGAGAAAGAAGCAGGCCTCTGTGGTAAGGGGGGACAGAGAGGAGCCAGACAGAAGATAGCCCAGGGGCCTGGGGAGTCCAGAGGTCATGTCACCAAGCACGGTGACAGAATAGCACCTGGGTCTGTAAGCCCAGAAGTCATCCAGAAGCTCTGGAGGCTTCTGAAAACTCCACTTAAGTAGCCCTGCTCCCTTCCCAAAGCCCCTCTCCACCTCTTTCCAGCTCTCCACTGCCAGCCACAACTGTGAACGCTCCTCCCTGCTCTCCAAGCACCCAGGCTTCCTCTCCTTTCTCTTCCTGCCATTTCCCACTTGGCAAGACCAAAGCTAAGGGAACTGAGCATGTGTCAACACAAGCAGCTGGGGCACTGCTGTCCTTCAGTGTCCTGGGTCTTGCCTGTACTCACGAGAAACTCCTTCCAGTGATTACTTCTGGAGGGACCCCAAAGCTTTGGCATGCCAATTTATACCCTTTTGAACAATTAATTTCTTCTTTGCATGTACATTAATTTTATATTTAAAAAAAAATAATGAGGACGCCTGGGTGGCTCAGGCAGTTGAGCGTCCGACTCTTGGTTTCGGCTTAGGTCGTGATCTCAGGGTTGTTGGATCGAGCCCCACGTTGGGCTCCGTGCTCAGCAGAGGAGTCTGCTTGATGCTCTGTCTCCCTCTACCCCTCCTCCCACTCTCGCTCTCTCTCTCTCACAAATAAATAAGTAAATCTTTAAAAAAATAAAATAAAATAAAATAAAATAAATAAATAATGATATCCCCACGAGGCCTGTCTCTAACATTGCAGGGGCCCAGAGAAAGAGAGCAAAAGGAGGCCTGTGACCACTGCCTACCCTCTCCTTCCCTTCCTGTCCTGGATCCAGCCTCTGGGCAGCCGTGTGGGGACAGCCCAGTCCACATTTGATCTGCCAACTCCCTCACAGCCAAAAGCAGATCTTTGGTCTACCCTTGTTAGGTAGCGCCTGCAAAGAGGCCTATGTAGGCTCTGGGAATGGACTAGGGAATATTAAACAGGAAATGCACAGGTCCTGGGTGCCCCCAAAATGTGAGGACGTGTTAATATTACATCCACCCAACAGCAGGATTACCAGTGTCTTTCTCTTCAATTCTTCCTTATTGTTGGAACATTTTACATCTAGCAGAACATTTATGATCTTTACATGGCCCCCAAATTACTCAGCCACATTCGGAGGAACAAGATGACTGCAGAATGGCACATGGGTGGAGGGCACTGTGAGGAGGGAAGGCTGGGGCACCAGGCAGATCTATAGCACATTTTGGATTTTGTCACTTCTTAGCTGAGGGCCTTGAGCAAACTCACTTAGCTCTCTCAGCTTCAATTTCCTTCTCTGTTAAATGGGAATAGTCATAACCATTTTCAGGGTTATTGGGATGATTGAGTGACCAGGCAATGAGTGGCACAAAGATTTTTAAATATAATTGTTACTATTTTTTAAATGTCAATCGATGCCAGGAATATTTTGATGATCCTCCTAGGGTGGTTTCAGCACACTTACTTCCTGGTCATAATCACTTCCTTTATCACCTCTTATGTCATCCTCAGCCTTTACCCTCATCCACCCTCCCTGCCCTGTCCCTCCCATTAGCCACATCACTACTCCCTGCCCCGTGCTTAGCTCATCCCCCACCCAGAGCTCAGCCTGAGATGAAAAGGGCCAGCGGGCACACTTTCTCTTTTACCTCAAGCTACTATTTTGACATTTACTCTCTCCCTGGCCCATTTCAGAGCCTCTTAGTCACCTCTGCAGAAGCAGTGTGAATGAGCTCAAATTGGTGTGTTCCCAGGGTCATTTACATGTTAAACTGGCTTAAGCTAAGATTTCATTTCTTGATCAGAGAGCCAAGGTAAGTGGACATAAAGTTGGCTGGGGAGCCAGAGACTGGGATTAAAAGCCTGTGTCTGTACTTCTAGGTGTGAGTCTCTGAAGAGTCATTGCACCAATATGAGCATCAGTGTCCTCATTTATAAAATGGAAGAATGAGGGGCACCTGGGTGGCTCAGTAGGTTAAGCATCTGCCTTCAGCTTAGGTCATGATCTCGGGGTCCTGGGATCAAGCCCCATGTCAGGCTCCCTGCTCAGCAGGGAGTCTGCTTCTCCCTCTCCCTCTGCTCCTCCCCCTGGCTTGTGCTCTCTTGCGATCTTTCTCTCTCAAATGAATAAATACAATCTTTAAAAAAAATGAAAGAATGATTCTTATCCAGCAGTTTTGTATCACAGATCACCAACATGTGTAAGACACTGAATAGGAATTTGGTCAGTGATGGCAATTAGGTGGAGGCCAGATCATGCAGGGCCTTGAAAAGTAGACTAGTGAGTGTGGGCTTCATGCTGAGGGTGGTGGGGAGACATGGAAGGCTCTAAACAGGGGTGGCACTACCAGATGGTGGAGTTGAGATGTGGGAAGTCTTGCTCAGGTGGCAAGATAGGGAGAGGCAAGAGGCAGGGAGACCAGGCAATGGCCATGCAACCTGTACTCAGGCAGTGACTGGGAAAGTGGGGACAGATTCAAGAGCTGGCCTGGAGTAAAGGAGAAGGTGTCCTCATTTGCCACTCTGTTGTCACCTAGGTGACAACACTGTCCAACACTGATCATCTGGATTTAACCAGGGGATAGGGGTGGGGGATGGGGAGCAGAGTGGCAGGAGGAGGAATAATGTGAGAGAAAGAGATGGTGAAACGGAAAATAGAAATCTTGATTTTTGTTGTCCAATTTTTCAAACCCTGATTTTAGCTAGAAATAGCAATACCCAGCAAATCAGAAGTGAAGTAAAAAGTTTGTGTCAAGAAATAATGATAGCTAACTTTCACTGAGCTCTTACTATGCGCCAGGCTCCATGCTAGGCAATTTACTCTATTATCTCATTAAATCATCACAATCAGCCCATAAAGGAGTTATCATCACCATTTCCATTTTAGAGATGAAGAACACGGGTGCACCGAGGTGAAGGATATGGGCTAGGGTGAGGGAGAACAAGGTTTGTGATTAAAGGTGGTCAGACCCCAAACTCCAAGTTCTAAGAGAAGACTAAATATCTTATGAGACTTGAGCAAAATGAAAACCAGAAGTCTGAGATGTCCAGGAATAGCAAGATAGTCACTCCTCCCTACTGATATTCAGTAAGCCTATGAAAAGGTGATGTAATATGACATAAGTAGAAAAAGCACCTTATATATAGTGTAACTACAAGTATGTCTTAGAAGTACATGGACTCAAGATACTATTTACAAAAGCAACCACAAATTTAAGGTACCTAACATACGTTGTCAAGACCTTTTTAGGAAAATTACAACATTTTATTAAATGACATTGAAGAAAACCTAAATACATGAAGATGCATACCGTGTTCATGGATAGGAGGGCAATTCTCCTTAAAGTGTCCTAACACTATTTTAATCAAAAGCCCAACTCAGTTTTTCTCATAACCCGGCAAGCTGAATCTTCAGTTTATATGGAAGGGCAAAGGGTCCAGAAAGGTTAAGACACTCCCAAAGTAGAATTCTGGGCAGGGAATTAGCATACCATATATCAAAATATGTGATAAAGCAAACACATTTTCAACAGTATGAAATTGGTACAGGGATTGACAAATATATTAATGAAATAGAATAAAAGGTCCTAATAGAAGGATCCAGATGTATTAGAAAACCTGATTTCTGATGGAGAATGCCCTGAAGAACAATGAGGTAAGGAACTAGTTATTCCATAAATAAGACTGGGAAAATTGGCTCTCCAAATGGGGAAAACAATACCCCTTAGTGCACGAAAAATCAATTCCAAGTGGGTCAAGGGCTTAAATACGAAAGAAAAACCTTAAAACTCTCACAAGAATTATAGGCCATAAAAAAGAAGGAAATCCTGCCACTTGTGACAACATGGATGAACTTGAAGGGATTATGCTAAGTGAAGTAAGTCAGACAGAGAAAGAATACTGTGTGATCTCATTTGTATGTGGAATCTAAAAAAATTGAACTCATAGAAACAAAGTGTAGATTGTGGTTACCAATGGCTGGGAGTGGAGGAAATGGGGACATATTGATCAAAAGGTACAAACTTCAGGGGCACCTGGGTGGCTCAATTTGTAAGGTGTCTGACTTTTGGTTTTGGCTCAGGTCATGATCTCAGGGTCACGAAATTGAGCCCCGCATTGGGCTCTACGCTCAGTGGGGAGTCTGCTGAAGATTCTCTTTTTCCTTTTCCCTCTACCCCTCCCCTCGCTCGCATGCTTGCATGCTCTTTCTCTCTCAAATAAATAAATAAATCTTTTTTAAAATGGTACAAACTTCAGTTATGAGATAAATTAGTTCTGAAGATCTAATGTGCAGCATGGTGACTATATTTACAGTACTGCATTGTACACTTGAAATTTGCTAACAGAGTAGATCTTGAATGTCCTTGCCCGCCCCCCCCCCAAAACACAAATGGTAACTATGTGAGGTGATGGATGCATTAACTAACCTTATTGTGATAATCATTTCACAATATGTATGTGTGTCAAGTCATCACATCATACACCTTAAACTTATCCAACATTATCAATTATATCTCAGTGAAGGTGGGAGAAAAAAGCTCTTAGACTAAGATAAAGAATATCTTTATGATCTCATAAGAGAGATAGACTTCTTAAGCAAAATACAGAAAGTGAAACCACAAAGAAAAAGATCAATACATCCAACTAGATTAAAATAATTTCTGTTCATCAAAAGACAGCAAAAGAGATGAAATGACAAATGATACATTTGAAGAAGGTATCTGTAATGTATAATCAATAAATGATTAGTATTCAAAATAAAGTCCTACACATTCATAAAACTGAGACGATATAATAGGAAAATGAGCAAAAGACTTAAACAAATATTCTACATAAGAGGAAATAAATATGACCAAGAAACCTATGACAAGATGCTTAATCCTCTTCTTACTCATAAAGATGCAAAATAAAACCACATTGTCGTTTCACACCCACTAAACCAGTGAAAATGGTAGCTGTGACAATAGTGTTAGGATATTGAGCAGCTCGAAGGATCACTTACTCTTGATGACAACAGGTATGTAAGCCATACTGATGCCATCTTGGACAAATCTGCCATGATGACCACCCTATGACCTGAAGCCTTCTTGAGCACAGTCCCCCGACCCCGACATTCTTTCTTTTTGTCTAACCACACCCTTAAATACACCCTTGGGGCGTAACATCCTTGATCAGCTCTGGAGACAGGACTGCCAGCACTGTACTCCCCAGCCTCTAAGCTGTAAAAGCAGGTCTTACACAGGTGGGATCACAGAGATCTACTCATCCTGCGGCTGCCCAAGACATGCCCAAGGCATCTTTCTGTCTGTAAGTCCCCTTAATAAACCACTTCTCATCAAGCTGGACTTGTCGGCTTTTTCTTGGGTCTTACAGCTCCTTTGGAGGCCATTTTGCCTATATCTCCCTTTCACAGAACAACAATGTACATTGGGATGCCACACTGAAAAATAACACACACATATCTTATGACCCAGAAATTCCATTCTTAATTATATCAGTAGAAAAACTCTTACACATGTGCAGCAGGGTATATATATTAGAATAGCCATAACTGTTTTGTTTAAAAAAGTCATGAAACCACTTCACATACACATTAGGATGGCTATTATTAAAACACACACACACACACAAAAAAAAAACCCAAAACCAAAAAATATTAAGTGTTGATGAGCACGTGGAGAAATTGGAACCCTTGAGCACTGCTGGTAAGAATGTAAAATGGTGCAGCTGCTGTGGAAAACAATATGGCAGTTCCTCAAAAATGAAAAATAGAATAACCATATGATCCAACAATTCCACTTTTAGATACATACCTGAAAGAATTGAAAGTAGGGTCTTGAACAGATATTTGTACACCCAGGTTCATAGCAGCATTAGAGCCAAAAGGTTGAAACAACCCAAGAATCCACCAACACATGAATGGATAAACAAAAGGTGGTATATACATACAATGGAATATTATTTCTCTTTAAAAAGGAAGGAAATTCCAACACATGCTTCAATATGAATGAAACTTGAGGACATAATGGTACGTGAAATAAGCCGGTCACAAAAACACAAAGACTTTCTACTTAAATGAGGTACCCAAAGTAGCCAAATTTATAACAGCAGAAATCAGAATGGTGGTTGTCAAGGGTTGGGGTGGGGAGAGAATGGAAGGTATTGTTTAACTGGCACAGTGTTTCAGCCTGGAAAGAGGAAAAAAGCTCTGGAGACGAATGGCAGTGATGGTTGCACAAGGTGAATGTACTTAATGCCACTGAACCGGACACTTAAAAATGGTAAATTTTATGTTTATATCTATTTATCACAATAAAAATAGATCCTTAATCATTTTGTTTAACTAAAAAATGTTTTAAAGATGAAAAAAAGTCCTGGAAATCATCCACATGTCCATCAGCAAGAGAATGGATGAATAAATCGGAGTACAGCATACACATACAATGTGCTACTACAGAGCGATGAAAATGAATGATCTACACCTGCTGACATCAACATGGATGAATCTCACAAACGTAATAAATGAAAGGGGCAAGTTGCAAAATAATACACTCCAATTGTATAATCAAAAACATGGCTTTGTTTGGGGACACAATATACAGAGAGTCAAACTATAAAGAAAAGCAATGACTCACACAAAACTCAAGATGGTGTCTACCTCTGGGTGGATTGTGAGGGAGGGGCACATGGGGATTTCTAAGGTATCTGGTGGTTTGTTAAGCTGGGTGATGGATACATGGATATTTACTCTATAATTCTTTAAGTAATGCATCTGTATTATATAGTCTTTTGGTGTGTATGTACAGTATTGCATAATTTTAAAAAACCTACACATAGAAAAAAGAGTGGAAGAACTCTACATGTGATTGTGTCTCAGAAGTAGGGCCCGTTTACTTTCTATTTTCCTGTATTTTTTAAAATATTCTTTGATACTTCTATAGTGAAATAAGCATTAAATTATATTTAGAAAAAAAGAAATGAAGAGAGATTTTTCCCTCAGATTTGTTCAGAGAAAAAGGAAGTGAGGGGAAATGGGTGAAAGCTTTGGGCTTCCCTTAATTCTAGTAGGAACAGAAGGTGACATTAAAATGTTGAGGCAAGAGGCAAAATGCTAATTAAGAGATAATGAGTTTTCACTGCAATCTCGAGGAGGGGAATGGTTCCTCCAAAGGCAAACTCTCCAGTCCCTCTTCTCAGGGAATCCCTGCTGGTCTCAAGAGTGGGCAGAGGGTTTTAATGCCCTTTTGAAACAAGGGACATAACCAAAGAGATGAAGCCACGAGGCTCAACCAGTCCTTGTCAGTGTTGGTTTCAGATGAAAACTTTGGCACGCATTCCCTTTCAGCAGCCTTAAAGACCAGATGAAAAAGAAGAAAAAGAGGAACATCACAGAGCTAAGAGAAATAGCTGAGCTAGAAGATGGTTCGAAGAAAATATGATTCAACAGTCACCACATATCTGGATAGCATGACTGCCATTTGGGTAAATTTAATTCAAGAGATCTTGGGTTTTCCTTTCTATGCTGTCATTATGTACCTCCTCTCTCTCATATCATCACTGAAAGCTCAACACAAGACAACAGACTCCATTGTTCACTGTTTTGAGGCATGCCTGTACTTCACAAACATGTAGGCAGCCCCCACCTTGAGTGCAGGACTTGTCTGGAGCCTGGAGATACGGATGAATGAGACAGAGACCCTCACTTCAAGGACCCACACCCTCAAGAGTGGGAAGCAGATACAATGGCAGTTAGAATGGGTTGGAAATGGGATGCCTGTGTGGCTCAGTCAGTTAAGCATCTGCCTTTGACTCAGGTCATGATCCCAGGGTCCTGGGATGGAGTCCCTCATTGGGCTCCTTGCTAGGCAAAGGAGCCTGCTTTTCCCTCTGCCTGCCGCTCCCCCTGCTTGTGCTCTCTCGCTCTCTCTCTGACAAATAAATAAATAAATCTTTTAGAATGGGATGGAAAATGCTTTGACATCCATAAGTAGAAAACATTGTGGGCCATAGCACAGGGGTGGGACATTTAACCTAGCCTGGGGGTGACTGGGAGGGCGACCAAGAGATGGCCCTCTTTCAAGTCGCAAAGGATACGTAGGGATGCGTAAAGGATGAGCAAACTAGGCAAAGAAGGGTTAGGATGAGGCACTGGTCTGCCACGCAGGGAAGACTATATAGGCATGGATGTGGAGGAGAAATAACTACATGACATGAGGGGAACCGCCAGTAGTTAGGTTTTTTTCTGGAGTGTGATATTGTGATATAAGAAATAGATATTTGGTCTTCATCCTGTTTCTGACGTAGAACTTCTAAAACCCTTAGGATTGTGGGGTGCCTGGGTGGCTCAGCCGGTTAAGCGTCTGAGTCTTGATTTCAGCTCAGGTCATGATCTCAGGGTCATGGGATCAATTCCGTGCTCAGTGTGGAGCCTGCTTAAGATTCTGTCCCTCCCTCTGCCCCTGCCCCTTCCCCCACTCACATGCATGCTCTCTCTCTCTCACTCTCTCTCTCTCCTAAAATAAATAAATAAATCTTTTAAAAAAATAAAACTCTTAAGATTTCCTAAATGATAAGCATGATAAAGTTGTCTTTCGTTATTCACAGTGAGCCCCTTTCAACAACACCTGAGTGTATGTTACCGAGGTGACTTTTGGAAAGCCCCTAAAGATGGGTGGGGCTGGTGCCAGGGGAACCAAACACAAGATTGACTGGAGGGTTGTAATTTAGCCCCCTCCACCACCTTCAGGAAGGGGAGAGGACCTGGAGATTGAGTTCAATCACCAATAGCAATGATATGATCAGTCATGCCTGTGTAATGAAACCTCCATAAAAACCCCAAAGCATGGGGTTTGGAGAGCTTCCATGTTGGGAAACACGTGGAGGTGCTGGGAGAGTGGCAGCTCCTCACCCCTTCCTACACACCTCACCCTATGTACTTCATCTGCCCGTTCGTCAGTACCTTTATAATATTCTTTATAATAAACTGCTAAACATGAAGAAATGTCTGAGTTCTGGGAACTGATCTAGCAAATTAATTCAACCCGAGGAGGAGGTCTCAGGAACCTCTCACTTATAGCCACTCAGAAGCACAGACGACAACCCAGACTTGAGAATGGCATCTGCAGTGGGGCAGTCTTCTGCGCTGAGTCCTTAACCTGTGAGATCTGATGCTATCTCTAGGTAGATAGTGCCAGAATTGAGTTAACTGTTTGGAGGTGCTGGAGAACACTTCTGCATGGAGCATTGACCAGAGGAGGCTGGAGAATTTATAAGGAGCCCTGTGTCGAAGATCTTTTCTTACCAGGTTGGGGGACTTAGACCCAGCCCCTGGGTACTGGGCAACCATGGAGGCATTTTAACAGGGAAGACAGTTGTCCAATTTGTCTCATGCATTACGATCAATCTCCTTTAAATGGCCCATTTGATGATGTCATAAGCCAAAGGAGACTTAGGGTATAAACCACAGGCAGATTAGGTAAAGGGCAGGTAGAGTCCAAATTTGGAAAAACAAGTCCATGTCTGAATCCTGCTCCACTACTCACCAGCTGTGGTGAGTCACTTCTGTCCTCTGAGCCACTATGTGATCATCTGTGATGGGGTTAATGTGAGCACCCGGGGAAACACCATGAGCTCTTGTGTAGATCTGTATTCACCTGAAAAAAAAAAATCTCTCAGCTATATCATTGATCCAAAGATTAAATGGCAGAATAATGCGTATGATACCATTAATCTTAAAGGAAAAAGAGAAAGAACACATATATGTATGAAAAATGCAGAGAAAAACATTGGAAGGATTCACACGAAACTGAAAGAGAGGTTACCTCTGGAGAGGCAGAAGGAAACCAAGACTGGAGCTAGAGATCAAAGGGGGGGGCTTCACCTTATCTGTGAAGTTTTTGTTTTTACATGGAAAATGTATTCCTACACTATTTGTATATTTTTAAAAAATTAATTTTAAAATAGCCTGACAGGGGCGCCTGGGTGGCTCAGTCAGTTAAGCGTCTGCCTTCAGCTCAGGTCATGATCCCAGGGTCCTGGGATCGAGCCCGCATCGGGCTCCTTGCTCAGGGCGGAGGGAGCCTGCTTCTCCCTCTCCCTCTGCCTGCCACTCCCCCTGCCTGTTCTCTCTCTCTGTCAAATAAATAAATAAAATATTTTAAAAAATAAATAAAACAGCCTCACAAACGCCCTTGACAGAGAGTAGATTTTCACTCAATGTTCTCTCCCTTTTGCTTGCTATCATAGTGAGATTTGGGGTCTTTCCAGTTCGATTTCCTAAATCACCCTAATTCCAACCCTAGTTGGAGGCCTGTCACAGTCACTCAACAAATAGCTATAGAAGACCTTTCCTGACAGGGTTAGTGGGTATCTTGGAAGTGGGGTAAAGGTCTCCTTGGCCAACCTCTGACCCTAAGACCTCCCCTGGAGGCTGCCTAAAGGACTGAACTTGGTCCTCAGCAGGGCCCCTGAGGGCACTGCTGTCCCTCTGGCCTTTTGGTGGACCCTCAACTCCTTGGGAAGCTCCCAGTCTTGCTCCTCCTTCTTGGCCTCAAAGCTTTTGGCTGGGAAAGCTGAGAGATGTCTGCGTCCATTTTCTTCCCAAAGAAAGGCTGGGGTCACCACCAGCTACCAAAAAGCCCAGTCCAGTAAAGAAAATTTTCAGCAGTGGTCGCCTCTGCTGGGATGTGGGGGGACAAGAGAGACTTCACTCTCCACTGTGGACTCTTTTTCCTGTTTGAATATCTTTTTTCATATGTTACTTTTTAAATTAAGTAATTACTATTCCTTTAATTAATTAGTTCATGAAAAGAAAAGAAATCACAAAAGCTAATTCTATTTTAATAACTCTGATTTAGGCCAGATTAGAGTTCTTGATGAATAGATGACTTGGGGTGGGGGTTGGGCAGGGCAAAAAGAGGTCATTTCCTGGGGGCTCAGTAAGGATTTCTTGAATTTAACTTAATAGGAAACCACATCTAGGGACTGCTAAGAATGTACTTGTTTTGGAAAGGAGAAAAAAATGAAAAAAAAAAAAAAGAATAAACTCACAGAGCAAGGAGAGAACTTGGCTGTTCCCACAGATCTCCTCACTTCACTGATATGGCCATGAGACTAGAGAGGGGATGGGACTTGAGATCCAGGTAGAACTAGACTGAAAGTAGTGGGGGCTCCAATATGACCACAGGATAAACACTTGACCCTCCCAACTACCCCATGACCTGGGTGCCACGTCCACTGTGCGGAGGAGGAAATTAAGGCTATAGTAGGGAAGGAGACAACCCCAAGGCAATGCAGACAGAAACCAACTGAGCTAGGCCTAGGATTCTGCTCTCTGACCCCAGAGCTTTCTCTTCCACCTTTGACCTCATCTCTTGTCAGGTAACTCTTGGGGTCACAGAGAGCTAGGTTTTCATTTGGACTTTCTCTGTTTGCAGGCATCTTAGAAAATGTATGGATCTGGCTGGGGACACCTAGGACATATTATTATTGGGGGCTTTTGTCTATTTATCACTACTTATGGGGCGCTGAACACTTGTGTGTGCAGAGAGTTTCTGTTCTCCTTGCTGATGTATCATCGACTTGTGAATGAATGAGCGAATGACCCCCACTCCTCAAAGATCCCCAATTTACACGGAAAGAGGTTGAGGTTCAGGGAGCTGAAGGGACTTCAGTTACATGGAGCCACACCTGGGCCTCCCTATTCTATTTCCTCCTCAGAGTCAAGGCTGGTTTGACACTCTGCCAGTCACCAGCTCACCCTGAGGAAGCATGGCACAGTCATCAGGAGAACAGACCTACCTGCCCCAGGTTGGACGTCAGCACTGCCAACACATGGTGACACCCACACACTGTGACACACACTCATGCTTGGGCCACACAAAGGCCTCCCCAGGCTCCCCAGGTCCAGCCAAGGAGCAGGAATGGAGGGAGAAACCCATGGGGATGGGGGCACAGCTGAGTCTCCGGCTACTGCAGGCCCCACCCAGCCCTAAGCCATACCACAGACAATGTAGGAAAGGGTCCAGGTGAGCTCTGGGTCAGAAAGAGATAAAGAAAGTAAGCAGGTGGCCCTGAGTCACGCGGCTCTTGAAGACCACTGCTGGAGGTAGAAGTTAGCACCGTCTGGAGGAGACCTCAAACAGGTGACCTTCACAGCTCTTGAAAAGTGTGGATGAGGGCACCTGGGTGGCTCAGTTGGTTAAGCGTCTGCCTTCAGCTCATGTCATGATCCCAGGGTCCTGGGATAGAGCCCCACATCGGGCTCCCTGCTCAGTGGGGAGTCTGCTTCTCCCTCTCCCTCAGCCCCTCCCCCTGCTCGTTCTCTCATTCTCTCTCTCTCTCTCAAATAAATAAATAAAATCTTAAAAAAAAAAAAAGTGTGGATGAACTGCCGCACCCTAGGCTGACCCGAGGTCTACTATCTGTGTGAGACAAAGGCTCCCTTCCCGCATGGACCAAACGCCACTATTTTTGCATTCGCCCTCCCTAGAATTCTCAGAATGGCAGGGTGTGGGCAAACTGCAATTTTATTAACATAAAATGTGCCTGATTCTGTGTTAAGTGCTGGCCCTATATCAAGGCATTTGAATATGATAGGAGCATTACTAACCCAGCTCCCCAATGAGCAAACTGCGGCACAGAGTGGTTCCGTAACTTGCCCAGGGTCACACAGCCCGGAGAATGGAGGAGCCAGGATTGAAACACAGGCCGGCACGATAAAAAGCACACTGGGTCATGAGCCTCACAGATCAGGAGTTCAGTGAATAGTTAATGTGCCAAGGAGAAAAAGGTCAGGCAAGTGGATCTCAAGAAAGAGGCAAGACTGAACTGCACTGCACCTTGCATGAGAAATGAGACCTACCTAGATTTATCTGGATTCAGAGACAGAGTGAAGACTCATGAAAAAGGAAGAAGATGGGGCTCAGAAAAAGAGAATCCAAAGAGTTGAGATTTCCTCATGTGCACTGAAGATGCTAGAACATTATCTGCCAGGGGCTGGTGACCAAGAAGTTTCCTGCATAGCTGTGGGGAACCCCTGAGCACTTAATATAAAATGGAAACACGGAGCGCACCGCAACCATGTATCCTCCCACCAAATGTGCCCTGTGTAGGATACAGAAGTTAGTGCTGGGGGTAGAGATATTTCCCCTCACCCCCTGCATGAATGAACTTGTCCAACTAACATTCCCTGATCCCTATAGAAGATACCTGATGATTTAGCCTCCCAGCATCCTTCCCATCTATGGCAATGCTGCTCTGACACTTCATTAGGAAGCCACCCTTCTCTCATCTGAATCTGTGTGCATAGGATGAGTCTGATTCCACTCCAGGCACTAGAGGCTGGTGTTCAGCACATTCCATTCTCCTGGAGCCGCTGGTCAGGGCCGAGACCTAAGCCAGGCCCTTGTGGGTCAGCCCAGGAGACTTTGCTGGAGGTATCCGCAAAGTGGGTCATCATCTCTGCTGACGTTGCTGAGAGGGAAAACATCAGCCTGGACCAACAGTCAGATATTTTGCCACCACAAAGGGCAAGCCTGCCTTGAAATGGAATTGGAAGAAAAAAGATGAGCCTAGGATGGAGAGAGAGAGAGAGATTCCTGATGTGATGTGCCTAGATCCAACTGTGCCTGAAACCCAAATCTACCCCTGGCCCCCCCCCCCCCCCGCCCCGCCCCGCCACTTCCCCCACCGAGACAGTGTGCATTGATTTGAGATGATTTCTTTCACCTTCAACTGAAAGAGTTCAGATCAATTCATCCCTATGGGAGCAATGGGGGACCCCTCCTTGGACTCCCAGGACCTCTGGTGTTGCCCATACCATGGCACTTACCACAAGAAGCTGCATTCGCACAAGGAATTAGTGCCCTGACCCTGGTTGTTTATAGTGGTACCACACTGTTGTTCACCTCCTTCCTGGCTTCGTGAAAGGAGGGATGTGTCATGTTCATCCAGAAGTCCTGTCATCAAGAGGGGTTCAGTGAATAACTCATAATGAATGAATGCCTTCTAGTTGGTGAGTAAACTTGAATAGAGCAAGAAAGAAGAGTTGTTTGTTCAGAGGCCTAAGTTACCCTCAAGACCTCTCTGAGCTGACAAAAGATTATTATTTCTTAATCTCTCTCCATCCAGACCAACCACAGCTGAACCAGCCACACCTGTGGAACACAAACCAGTCTCCCATTACAGAAAAGGAAATCTGACACAGCCATTCCCCAGCTTAAAACACCTTTTGGTGACCTGTCTGGCAGAAGGGGTGGAGGCAAGTGAGCACTTGGAAGCAGGGAACATTCTATGTTATCGAACATTCATTTGCTTATTGGTTGATTCATTTAGCAAGCATTTAATTAGCACCTGCGATGTGCTAGGCACATGTTACTCCCTCTTTACAGCACGCTTTTAGGACCACGTACTTGTTACGCTGTATAATAAATCACCCCAAACTTAGTGGCTTAAAGCAGCAAACATTTGTTATCTCCCAGGATCCACACAGAGCTCAGCCGGTTGCTGCTGGGTCAAGGTCTCTCATGAGGTGGCAATCAAGCTGTCCACCAGGACCACAGTCGCCTCTAGGCTCAGCTGAGGCTGCAGGATCCATTTCCAAGCTCATTCACAGGACTGTGGTCAGGCCTCAGGAGATTCACACGGGCCTCTCACACACTGGCTAACTCCCGCGGGCCTCTCCACAGGGCTGCCTCACAACATGGCAGCTGGCTCGCCCGTGTGAATGACAGCAAGAGGGCCCCAGGCAGAAGCCACGATCTCTTTATAACTTAGTCTTAGGAGTAATATGCCATGTCTTCTGCCATATTCTGTTCTTTAGAAGTGAATCAGTAAGTCCAGTTTATACTCTAACGAAGAGGATTACACAAGGGTATGAATACCAGGAGGTGGATTGATTAGAGGGTGGCAATTTTAGAGGCTTCCTGCCACAGATAAGGTATTATTATCCTTCATTTCATACTCAGACACCCATCTAGTTAAGCAATGTGGCCAGGTCACTCATCTAAGGTACTGTCTGCATGGCCAGTTGGGGGTGAGGTGGAGGAAGGCCGGGAGAAGGTACTGATAGAAAAACAAATGGGATAGAGCCCTATATTCATTGCACCACTGTGTAACTGATTACCCACAACTTTGGGGCTTAAAATAAACATTGATTATCTCACACAGTTTCTAAGGGCCAGAAATTCAGAGGCAACTTGGCGGGGTGGTTCTGGCTCAGGGTCTTTCGTGAGGCTGTAGTTAGGCTGTGGGCCAGAACTGCAGCTTTGAAGAGTTGACTGGGGCTCAGGTTCCCCTTCCAGGATGGCTCACTCACATGGCTGTGGATGGAAGGCCTCAGTTCCCGGCGGCACCGGCCCCTCTATAATGGGGCTTGAATATCTTTGTGACATAGAAGTTGGCTTCCTCCAGAATAAGTGATTCGAGAGAGCCTAAGTGGAAGCCTCAATGCCCTTTGTGACTTTGGCTCAGGAGTCATACACTGTCATTTCTGCAATGTCCTGTTGGTTACCCAAGTCAGTCCTGTTTGTTGTGGGAGGATTACACAAGGGCATGGGAACATCAGATGAGGATCATTGAAGGCTGGCTACCATAGGGTCCTACAAGATTAGTAATCCTAAAACTCAACTTTAATGAAGTCACTCCATTGGTCAAAGAGATCCAGAACTTTCCCACATCCTGCAGCACATAATCTAATTTCCTCGGTCCTATCTCCCACTGTCTTTGGGTGGATAGATCACCTGGGCCTGGCAACCTGGTCCCCACAGAGATCCTTATGGATACGGTCCCCTCCCCACCCTGTGTTCGGTGGGAAGGCCTACTTCCCTGGGAAGCCCAATCCAGCCTTTGACACAGAGTTATTGCACTTCTGCCACGTGCAGGCTCTGGTTGGATGCTGGAATACAAGAGTGAGCAAACAGACATCCATCCTCCCTGGAGAGCTTCCAGTCAGATGGAGAGGTAGATGTTAGCCAATTAACAATAATCTAATCACAAATTGTGACATGGTCTCCCAAGGAAAACTACAGGTGCCGTGCAAACATATAATGGGGGTCCTGGCCAATTCTGCATGTCAGATTTGAGCTGTCGAGTAATTAGTCTGTATAAGTGTATTAGCATTAGGTTCAGGAGCAAGTGCCAGAAAATTCAAAATAAAGGCAGCTTAAACAAGAGAGATGTTTAATTCTCTCTTGCTTAGAAGTCTGGGAAGGTGTTTGAGGACAGGGACTGTGCCACTCAGTGACAGGGATCCAGGTTCCTTCTACCTTGTTGCTCTGCTCTGCATGACCTTCACCAAGTGGTCCAAGATGGTGGCATCCACATTCTGGGCAGCCATATGGAGAAAGGGACACAGAGACAGAGGGTAATATATACCATCTATCCCTAAAGCTGCCACGAGATGTGTCCCCTTACATCTCAATGACCAAAACTTAGTCACATGACCACACCTAGCTGCAAGGGAAGCTGAAAAATGCAACTTTCATTCTGAGCACCCATATGCCCAGCCAAACATTAGAGCTCCATCACCATGCAAAAATAGCAATGAGAGTCAACCCTATCGTGCATGACTGTGTGGCAAGCACTTTCCTAAGTCCTTGACACGTATCAGCTCATTTCATCCTCACAACAGATCTGTGAGGAAGGTACTACTCTTGCCCCCATTTTACAAATGGGGAAACTGAGATACAGATGTAAAACAAGTCACTAAGTGGACAAGCTGGAACATGACCCCATGTGGTGTGACTCCAGAGTCTGGGCGCTGTTCACATGGTTAACAGTTACGAAGGAAGGGAGAATAGATATTGGGGGACATGTACAGTCTCTGCCCGTATAGCAGGGTGGAAGACAAAGAAGAAGGTGCTCCAGGCAAAAGGAATAGACAAGGCAAACCCCACCCTTGTCTGCTTCCAGGAGCAAGGTCCTTTATAGCAGTGCCTCTCAAACTTAAATGTGCCAACAAATCTCTTGGCGATCATGCTAAATGCACACCTGATTCAATAGGACTGGGACCTAGAATTTGCCCCATGATGCCGAAGCATCTGGCTTGTGGACTACCACCAGATAGACTGTGGGCCACAGTTTGAGGAGGGAGGACATGTGGTCAAAAGCCCACCACTGCATGACTCCCTTCCTGCACAGGGCCAACAAATAGTGGTTTGGGCCTGGTGGCAGGCCACACAAGGCCCTTACACCCTTCTTGCTATCCCAGACTTCCAGTTCAGGCTGATTTCCTCTGTCTCTCCAAAGTACCAGGCCACTTGTTGAATGAATGAATGAATGAATGCATGCATGAATGAATGAATGAAAGAAAAGGTATTGCTGGAGGTCAGAAGGAGGGCGAGGCAACTGGTCAGGCCATGGTGTATCTATCTCCAGGGGAAGATTTTGGTTCATTGGCCCCACCCCGCCAGACCCAGTGCTGGCTCTGTGCATTCTGAATCCTCCCAGAGGAACAGGTACCATGATTTACCTCTACTTATAGATGAGGAAACTGCCCTCTGGCCCTGCTTTTAGAACATGAGCCTCCACCTGCCTCCCCTGGGATTTTTCAAGCCCTGTGAGGGAAACCTTGGAGGTGGGGCCAGCGACAGAACCCCAGGGGCAGTTCAGAATTAGCTTCCTTTATGCCAATCTTGTGTTACCTCATCTACCATCTCCTCTAATCCACCCATCCTGGTGGGAGATACCGATTACCTGTGAATTTTGCAGGATGAAGCTGAGGCTCAGAGAGGTCTGTGCGGGGCCAAGTCATAGAGCAGGTTGCAATCTGCCTGAGACAACCAGCATGCCCTGTAGGGACCTGGCTCACAGCCAGGTCTCAATGAAAACCATTCAAATGAACCATTAAGTGGAAGATGGAAGCAGAGGCAGCTATCTGGTCCATCGCAATCACTCTGGGTGATTGAGCCCTTACGGGGTGCCAGGCACTGCACTAAGCCAGTCTCCCAACTTTCTCATCCGACCCCCAGGAAAAAGCCCTTTAATGTCATCAGCCTCTTTGTGCAGACGTGGAAAGCAGTGGGGGCTCACAGGTGCCAAGTGTCTTTCCCAGAGAGGCATAGCAGGGAAATGGTGAGTCCACTTTGTAAGTCTAGGACTGCCTGACCTCCTCCCTTCTCAGAGCTAGACGCTGTGCGCGACTCAAATCTGGATCATTCATTCATTTAATCCTCACAACTCAAGGAATCTGTTTTACAAAAGCAAAAGAGCTCTGAGAGGCTGAGGTTTCCCCAAGGCCACAGAGAGAAAGTGGAGGAAAACGCAGAGGGGCGCTTCGAAGGAACGAACGCGTCTTTGGGAGCTCCCTGCCCTCCCCCGTCCAGCCTCGACGCCAAAGGCCCGCCCCCCCCCCCCCCCGGCCCGCGGGCCCCTTTAACCGGGTGGCGGAAGAGGAGGCCGGGGGCGGGCGGGCAGCGCCCAATGGGCTGCGCGGAGCGTCACTTCCCGGCGGCGGGAGGCGAGCGGCGGGTGTCGGGGGCGGTGGGCGGCCGGCGGGGGCGGGGCGGCCGGAGGAGGCGTTGGCAGCGGGCTGGGACCCACGCGGCGCCGCAGCCCACCTGGCCTGCAGCGCTCCCACCCCCGGCGGCGGCGGCGGCGGCACGATGCCCTTTGACTTCAGGAGGTGAGTGTGGCGACCGCGGACACAGGGGGTGCCCGGGCACGCCGCGGATTCCTCTTGCCCGGCACGCAAAAGCGGCCCCGCAGCCCTGTGCATGCCTCCTGCAGGCCCACGGGGACCTGGGGCGGGGCCCCTGCTGCACACAAAGCCGGAACCTCGGAGGGCCCCCTCGTGCAGCGGGAGGCAAAGCCACCCACCTCCTGGCCGCCCGCCCCCTTCCCTCCACCGAGACCCCTCCCCAGCCTGCCCCAACACCACGCCAACCCCCACCCCCGCCGGGCCCCCCCCCCCCACCCGAGCCCCCCCCCACCCCCCCCCCCCGGGGGGCCCCCCCCCCCCCCCCCCGCCCAGTCTGGGAAACAGGTAACTCACTTTCCCAGCTGGGAGCAAACGAGCCATCCCTCGTCCCCCCTGCCATCTCTGGAGCCTCATTTCGTGGACCCCATCTCTGCTGACAGGTGCATCCGACCTCCAGTGAGCCCCCAGGGATCCGCAGGGGTCTGCAGCCCCATGACCGCCTGGCAGCAGCTGGAGGGTTTTAGGTTTCCATAGGCTGAGACTGCCCCAGCCTAGGCGGAACAGGCGGCCTCTGCCAGTCCCGGTCCTGTTCTCTGGGTATGGGGGCACCATGGGAAGGGGAGGAGGCCAGGAGCCATGGACAGGGCTCCCCAGAGGGCCCAGCCTGGTCTGGCCGTGGCTTTCTGCAGTCACTACAATGGGTCCTTTGTGGGGTCCAGCTGCCTCATGGTCCACGTTGTGCTGTGCTAGGCCTTCAGAAAGCCTGCCTGAGAAGGGTTCTCCGCCAGACTTCTTTGCAGTATGGAGCCTCGGGGGATGCCCTGCCTGAGGCAGCCACACTGTGGGGGTCTGGCCAGGAAAATAGCAGGGCTTCAGTGTGGGGAAGGGCTGGATTAGAATCCTGGCTCTGCTCCCTCCACTGAGCAGCTCGGTATCTTCTAGAAATTAGGGGCGAAGGCTCTAGGTTCAGACCTGCCCTCAGCTGTGTGACAGGATGACTTGGGCAAGTATCTGAACCCTCTCAGTATCTCTAAAAATCACTACCTGCAGGTTGGAGCTGAAATAAGGTCCTCACCTGTGAGGATTGGATGCAGGAGAAGCATTGTAGGGTTTAGAGCTCAGAAGTAGGACATCAGTAGATGAGGAGCTTCTCCATGAGGCCATTTCTTCATCCACAAATTGGGTTCTGATGCTTCCCTCACAGGAGGGAACTCTTCCTCCTCACCTGCCCCTTCCCTCTGCACAGGTGAGAGTGAAGTCAGGGTAAAGTTACAGCCTTCCCAAGAAGAAAAGCCTGGCAGTGACCCCCACGCACTGGCTGATGGGGCACTCCAGCCTTTCCTGGGCACCAATGCCATCTGCAAACATCTGCCAGCTTCCTGCCCCTTCCATGAAGCCCAGAGGCGGACACCAGGGTCTCAGACACATGCTTGCAGATCCAGGGCAGTTCCAAAGGAGGAAAGCTCCTTGGATGGAATCAGGGGCAGTCCTTACACTGACAGTTAACCTTGGGCCTCGAGAGCTGTGGTTGGCACGTGGGTTCCTGGTTCCTCCCCTTACCCAGGCTGATACTAAAGATTCCTGACCGCCCCACCCCCATGCCCTTGTGATTTAGTAGGTTCCAGTGATTTTGACTTTGTTGGGGAAAACCGCCACTTTGGGTCATTTAATCCTTTCACTCTGCAACCAACCGCTTTGGAGGAAGATGAGGCTCCAGGCTGAGGGTCTTGCCCTGGACCTCACGGGACCTAGACTGGGGGGTGGGCCAGGGTCTAGGTCATGCACAGCTTCTGACCTGGTGCCCCTTGAGTTGGAGGTTTGGAGTGCCCTGGTGCTATGGGGGCCCCAGCCTAATGAGGTATTGTTTTAATAAATTTTCTTGAGGGCTTGGGCTTACCACAGAACAGTGAGACTAGATTTCACCACTTGGCATTTGCGCTTTGGAGGATGAGCCATTTGTGCCTAGTAACCCACACTTTTTAAGATCTGTTAACTCCAGGACTCAGTTTCTAAGGAAGGTTCCCCCATCCCACACACCTTCTTCCTCTTCGGTGTTCATTCATCAAATGTTTACCGTGCTCAGCCCTCTGCCACGTGGCCCACAGTACCGAGCTGGGGCTGTGTAGCCCTGCCCTCTCAGCACTGAAGAGAAGGGAGGAGGACATCTACCCCTGTACAGGAACTGCGAGCTGCAGACTTGAAGTCTGTTCCCTTGTCACCTGCGGGAGGGAGTTTTCATCTTCATTTTAAGTCAAAGGAACGGGAGGCTGCTAAGTAGAAGTTATTTGCCCAGGGTCATAGACTGGTGAGCTGGTGGAGCTGGGATTTGAACTTGGGGCTGTTAGCTCCAAAGCTCTAGCTCTGGGAGAAAAGGAGTGCTTCGAGAGTCCCAACCCTGTCAGATCTCTTAAGAACTGTGGGGGAAGGGAGAGGGGCATACTGTGATTGGACCCCCTCTCCCAGTTGGAGGCCTGGAAGAAAACCAGGCTTCTTGCCTGTTTTGCTTGCCTTACAACGAGCCAGAATCAGGAGGAGGTGTGTGTGTGTTGGGGGTGGGGGGGCGGTGGATAGCAATCTCTTGCCCTTTCTTATCAATACTCCTTTTTTTTCTTAGTGCCTACGGGACCTTGTGCAGCTTACCTTCTGTGTGTTCTCCTGTCTGTGAAATGGGCATGAGAACAGTACCCATTGTTGAGAGGATTAAACAAGTCAATGTGTGTAAAGCATTTAGACACAGTAAGCACCCAATAAATTTTGGCCACTATTTTCATTATTTGTGTTATTTCATGTAAGCACCTGTATTTCCTAACACTATGTAATTCACTTAATTATTATGCTTATGCTCTTTCTCCCTCCCATTAAATTGTGAGCTCCCTAGGGCAAAGATTTTTATCTGTTTTATTCTCTGCTGTAACTCCAGTGCTTAGAACAGCACCTGGGCCAAACTCGCTCTTGGAAATGCCTCTCAGGGTCTGTTACGGAAGTCAAAGGCATGGTGTGATTTGATAATGCCAACTCTTCTTTACTGGGCAGATTTTCAGCTATTGGTGGAGAATTTTCCCCCTTCCTTCCTTGAATTTGCTCTCTCAGTTGTTTTTGGGTGTTGGAGGAGGCGGGATCCTGGGACTGCAAAGATTACTTGTGTTTGCTTCTCTCCCGTTGAATTGTTTCATTAATCGCTGGCCAGTTGCTGTTGTGGAACTGGCCTTGGGACCCAGATCCGTGGGTGTTGGCTCTGACCGTACCCAGTTCCGGCTGGCAGGGGTCGGCAGCATCTACCTCCCACTCAGCCTGGGGTAGGGGTGGGGGACAGTTCCTGCAGCCCAGGCCCAGAGGAGTCTGAGCACAGCTTTCAGAGGGGCAGAGATGGCCCGCTTTCCCGCAGTGGAGGCCCCCGAGTTGAACCCCTAAGTCCTGGGTTTGCTGCTGCCCTGTCACTGACCAGCCAAGCCATGGGACAGTTAGTTTACCTTCTCGGGGCCTCGGGTTCTTCATTTTAAAGACAAGTGGTAACCTTCACTGCCTCACCTGGTAGAGTAGATGTAGGGGCAAGAGAGGTGTCCCTGCCGGGTAGGGCCAGCTCTGTAATTTGTGGGGCCCAGTGCAAAATGAAAATGCAGAACCCCTTGTTGGAAAAGTATTGCGGATTCCAGGACCATGATAGCAGAGCATTAAAATAAACATAGACCCCCGGAGCGGGGGATCCTGACTGTGTAGGTCAGATGCCCATGATGTCGGCCCTGCAGCAGTGCCTTGGTTCAACCTCCATTGCTTCTCACCCTGGCCTTCCTCCAGGAGACCCCAGACCTTCTTGAGAGAACCCTGAGTGAGCTTTCCAAAGTTGACCTGGTTTTTTCATTTTGTTTTGTTTTGTTTTCATAGTAAAGCTTTCCACAGTTAACCTGATTTTCTCGTGTCCTGGTTTCAACCTTCAAGCAGGGTCCATTGCTCTGAGGATCAAGTATGAATTCCTCAGCTCCTCATGTGGCTTTGTCTGAGGGGGGCCCTGCAGACCCAGAGCCCCCCCTCACTCCCTGTGCCCAGCTAAGCCCCAGCCCCCACAGGGGGCTCTGAGCACATAGTTAACACTCAGCAGTTAGCTAACATGAGTGTCTGTATTTCTACCCTGCCTTATTCCAGAAAGAGCTTGGGGAAGCTGACAGAAACACATACTTTACAATAATTTTTTTAAAAAGGTTTATTTGTTTATTTGTGAGAGAGGTAGAGAGAGCGAGAGTGTATGGGGGGAGGGGCAGAGGGAGAAGGAGAGAGAGACTTATTTTTTTTTTTTTTTGCAGAGCATTGTTTATTTAACCGTAACTCAAGTCTTCAGTAGGAAAAGCAGCTATGTCAAAATAGTCTTTTCCCCCGGCTATATTAGAGGGCCGGTGTGTATTATGACTGCAATCCGAATTTCCAAAATTTAAATAACTTCCACTTCATCCATATCCTCCCTTCCTCCCTCTCTCTCCCCTTTCTCCCTCTTTCTAGCAGACACTTTCCAATAAGGAGAGAGAAACTTAAGCAGACTCCACTCTGAGCGCAGAGCCTGATGTGGGGCTCGATCCCACAACCCTGAGATCACAATCTGAGCTAAAACCAAGAGTCGGACACTAAACTGACTGAGCCACCCAGGCACCCCTACTTTACAACAATTTTTAAAAAACATAAATGGGCTTAAAAATGAGGGCAAAAGGGAGATGAAGATTAGACCAGAGGAAAAATGATGTGAAGATGAAGCCAGTATTTTGTGTTTATTGAGCCCTTCCTGGTGCCTGACAGTGTTGTAAGGGTCTTACGTACATCAACTCATGTAATCCCACAGTATCCCTACAACACAGTGTTGTTGTCCCACTTTACAGATAAGCCAGTTGAGGTGCAGGAGCAATGTGGGTCAGCAGAAGGTGCTGGGCTTGAAATGCTGCCGTCTGGCTCCAGAGCCCCACTTGTCGGCTGTAGGCTCATCTCTAAAGCTTTTCCCCTTCCATTCAGCAAGTTCAGAGAGAATGGGAATCTCCTCTAATTGGATTCATTGGCTTTCTCATCTCTAATTCTTTCCCTATAGCCGTCATTAAGAAGCTCAAAGTCATCAGCTTTTTTTTCTTTTTTTTAACCAGCCTCATTTGGCCTGACACCTGATTCAGAAATTGTCTTTAAAGACGCCCACTAACAGTCTCACACTAACTTAGAGCATCTCACTCTGGAGGATCCAGGGTTTTCCTACATTGGCCACTGGGGCTTTAAAGCCTAGAACATATGTTTACCTGCTCATCTGAACATGGAATGAGATGGAAATCTCTCCTCTCAAGGCAGTTTGGATTCCCGACTGTGATACCTCATATCTTGAGACAGGGCTTTACCAGCTGTGGCCTTATCAAGTGCCGTTTCCTATCTGGCCATCTTTTCATGTTTTATTTTGGACTTGCTGCTACGAGGGTGTGAGGAGGGCATTTGGGGGGAGGCTCACCCACCACCTCTATGTCGGTGTCCTCAACACTAGCTGTGCGTTAGAATCACTGGAGGAGCTTAAAAGTCTCCCAACTCAGGCTACACGCCAGACCTAATAATCAGGCTCTCAGGGTGGAGGGCCAGGTATCAGTGTTTTTTTAAAGGCCCTCACATGACTCCAGTGCATGACAGAGACTGAGAAGGTTGCTCAAAATCGGGAGAACCAATAGGAAGCAGGGCTGAGAGCTCTAGGGCAGCCAGATGGTGAGTAGGTACTTGGAGGGAAGGCTGGGACTGGAGTCTGGTCCCACCTGTCACTCCTGTGTGACCTTCAGCAAGCCACTTCCCTACTCTGGGACTGTTCCTCACCGGTCAAGTGGTCGATAAGTGGTCTTACTTTCCACTGATGTCCTTGCTCTTCAGAGTGTTGGTCCCAGACCAGCAGCTTCAGCATCACTGGGAGCCCTTGGGAAATGCAGAATCTCAGTGCCCACCCGGAAGCTGAATCTGTGGTTTAATAAGCTCTCCACGTGATTTGGATGTGGGGGAAGGTTGCCAAAGCCCTGCTTTGTATGGCTGACTTGACACAGCATCTCTCATTCTGTGCTGCATACGGCATCCCCCCTTTGAGATTCACAACACGTGTGTCCCTTTCTAAAGTCACTGAGAAGTCCTGCATGAGAGGAAGCCGAGTCACTTGGTTCAGCCCAGCTTTTGCCAAACTGATTGTCGAAGCCACCCTGTTGTTCACAAGACGCCCAGTACCATTTCTCAGAATATAGTGTGGGAAACAGCCCTAACTGATCCTTAAAGGAGTAGTAATTAGCCTAATTGTCTGTTGTCAACTTTAACATTCAGGTCTGTTAACTTAATTGCATTGGTTATATATGCAGGAAAAGTATGGGACAGGAAAAAAAAAGCCCTCTAACACTAGATGTATTTGTTTTTATAAGTCTTGGCCCTTGGGAGAGGCAGGAGAAACTCAGGGTTCCCTGTCCTGCCGAGCGAGAGCTAGGGGATACGGAGGTGCTTTACAAATCTCCTCACCCTGAGTGGGCATTATTGTTCCTGTTTTACATCCAGGGAAATCGACCTCAGAGATGATGGATCGCACAGCTCGTGCATCAAGGGGCCCTGGGGACTGGTATACACCTGCCAGTGTAATCCTCCCCCTGGAGCCCCTTCCTCCTGTAACCCACTGGGCAGCACAGCTGGACAGGAAGCGAGATCCCTTTGAAATGGATTAAATGTTCTGTTTCTCCAAAAGGTAGAAACCCTATTGGAGATGAGAAGCCTGGCTGTTTCAAAACCAAAGTACAGTCACAGGTACCTGAAACTTTGAGTCCTGGTGCTGTGGCAGGAACCCCTCCACGGCGTTCACTTTTCTTTCTTGCATTCCAGTCCAGGGCTGGAATCTCTTTGGAGGAGGAAAGGAGGCAATACTCATCTTACTAGGAATGCCTGACGGTTCCTCAGCTTGTGATGGGTAGAGTGCTGTGTTGGGCATGTCATTGGATTTAAAAGCCACCCTGACCCCACACAGTAGACAGTTATTAGTAATTTATTTTCTTTAGTTTCTTTTTTAAATTAATCATACAAAAATTGACTTTTGGTGTACTCCTCTGTGAAATTCAAGACATTCTCTCGTAGAACCACCCCCAACCCCATGTAGATACAGAACAGTTCTATCACCATAAGAAACTCTCATGCTCTCACTGTGTGGGTCACACTACTAATTCAGTTTTTTAAAAATTGTGGTAAGAACGCTTAACATGAGATCTACCCTCTCAACAAATTTTTAAGCACGCAATAGTGTTAACTATCAGTTGTACGGCAGATCTCTAGACATTACTCATCTTGTATGACTGGAACTTTATACCCCTCGAAGAGCTCTCCCCAGCACCCACCATTCTACTCTCTATTTCTACAAGCTTAATTGAGTCAGATACCTCACGTAAGTGGGTATCGTACAGTATCTTGTCCTTCTCTGACTGGCCTGTTACCCTTAGCATAACACCCTCAAGGTTCATCCATCTTGTTGCATGTGGCAGGATTTTCTTTTCTAAGGCTGAGTAATACTCCACGGTACGTCTACACTGCATTTTCTCGCTCCATTCATCTGTCCATGGACTTTTAGGTTGTCTCCACATCTTGGCTATCGTGATTAATGCTGTACTGAGCATGGGGGTGCAGTTATCTCTTCAAGATCCTTTCAGTTCTTTTGGGTAAATACCCAGTTGCAGGATTATTGGGTCATAGGGTGTTCCTATTTTTAACTTTCTGAGGAGCCTCCGTACTGTTTCCTGGAGTGGCTGCACCAGCTTGCGTTCCCACCAGCAGTGCAGGAGCGTTCCTCTTTCTCCATATCCTCGCCGACACTTTTGTTTGACAGTGGCCATCCTACCACGTGTGAGGTGCTATCTCATTGTGGTTTTGATTTGCATTTGCCTGATGACCAGTGACGCTGAACAGCTTTTCGTGGATGTGTTGGCTATTTGTATGTCTTCTTGGGATAAACGTCTATATATAGCTCTGTGGTGAGAGAGTAAGCAGTCGGTCACGTGCTGTGAAGCCCCCAGGACCCAGGCAGGTGCCTTGGTGGGTGATTGGGTGCGGGCTGTGGCCCGTGGGAGAGCGACACTCCATCGGGAAGGGGCAGCTCCAATGCGGCTCTGTGATTTGTTGCTCCTCAGATTTCCCAATTTCTCAGGAAATGATGAAAATCTTCTAAATTGTGTGAAAATGGTTAGGAATCATTTCCAATTTTGTTTTTGTTGAACATGATACTGGGCCAAACCAGTGCCTTCCTGGGGCTGACAGTGGCCCGTGGCTGACAGCAGGCAGCCTGTGTGTCACACGTACCAGCGTGACCACGTGCTAGCTGGGTGGACAGCCCCAGGACTGTTAGAGGTGGTCTGCGGGGCTTGGAGCCCAAGGCAGAGAAGTGAGGGATCTGTGGGCTTGGGCAGAGGCAGCCTTGGGGCATAGGGCTTCCCTCCTCCGGCTGGTGCTGGGACGGCCCGGCCAGCTCTGCCACTGGACCCAGCCTTCCTCTTCAGCAGTCCCAGGGCTGGCCAGAGCTCAACTTGAGTGACACTCCCTTGCTCCAGACCGTTTAATACCAACAACCTCCAGGGTGTATCTTGCAGTTGACCTTCAGGGCTGTGTCGGGATAATAGCAGTGCCCACAATAGGCCCCATTTGGCAAGTGCCTGGCTAAAAGCCTTCCTTGGATTCCCTCGGTTGATCCGCATATTGGGTAAGAGCTATTTATTATTCCTGTTTGTCTGGTGAGGATGCTGGGCAGAAAGAAGGGAGAGGACTTGGCCAAGGTCGCACAAACTTCGGGTAACACAGCTGAGACTTGAGGGCTCACCTGTGATGCCAGAGCTGACTTTCTTAACCATACTCACATGCCCTAGAGGCAAGTGTTATCGCCTTGGACATGCCTGATGTTACCTGCCATCCCTTTTTTTTTTTTTTTAATTCAATTAGTTAACATACGGTGTATTATTAGTTTCAGAGGTAGAGTTCAGTGAGTCATCAGTCTTATCTAACACTCAGTGCTCATTACATCACGTGCCCTCCCCAATGTCCATCACCCAGTTACTCCATCCCCTCACCCCTCTCCCCTCCAGCAACCCTCAGTTTGTTTCCTATGATTAAGAGTCTCTTATGGTTTGTCTCCCTCTCTGATTTTGTCTTGTTTTATTTCTCCCTCCTTTCCCCTACGCTCCTCTGTTTTGTTTCTTAAATTCCACATATGAGTGAGATCATATGATAATTGTCTTTCTCTGATTGACTTATTTCGCTCAGCATAATATCCTCTGATTCCATCCACGTCGTTGCAAATGGCAAGGTTGCATTTTTTTGATGGCTGAGTAGTATTCCATTGTATATATATACCAGATCTTCTTCATCCATTCATCTGTCGAAGGACATCTGGGCTCTTTCCACAGTTTGGCTACTGTGGACATTGCTGCTATAAACATTGGGGTGCATGTGCCCCTTTGGATCAGTACATTTGTATCTTTGGGGTAAATACCCAGTAGTACAATTGCTGGGTCATAGGGTAGCTCTATTCTCAACTTTTTGAGGAACCTCCATACTGTTTTCCAGAGTGGCTGCACCAGCTTGCATTCCCACCAACAGTGTAGGAGGGTTCCCCTTTCTCCGCATCCTCGCCAACATCTGTCATTTCCTGACTTGTTAATTTTAGCCATTCTGACTGGCGTGAGGTGGTATCTCATTGTGGTTTTGATTTGTATCTCCCTGATGCCGAGTGATGCTGAGCATTTTTTCATGTGTCTGTTGGCCATTTGGATGTCTTCTTTGGAGAAATGCCCATTCATGTCTGCTGCCCATTTCTTGACTGGATTATTTGGTTTTTTCGGGTGTTGAGTTTGATAAGTTTTTTTTATAGATTTTGGATACTACTAGCCCTTTATCTGATATGTCATTTGCAAATATCTTCTCCCATATTTTTGGTTGTCTTTTGGTTTTGTTGACTGTCTCCTTTCCTGTGCAAAAGCTTTGTCTTGATGAAATCCCAATAGTTCATTTTTGCCCTTGCTTCCCTTGCCTTTGGAGACATGTCTAGCCAGAAGTTGCTGTGGCCGATGTTACCTGCCCCCTGTTGATTGTATTTACAGTTTGTTTCTCTGGAAGCCTTGGAGGGATTCTGGGTCACTGTAGAGGGGGCCAGGCCTGGGTGGTCATTACCTGTCGCCATGTACATCTGTGGGCAGGGAGCCACGCAGAGGGGTGCAGCCCTTCTAGTGGGGAGCAGGTGGGGCTGGTCTCTGGAGCCCCTGTCAGCAGGCAGGAGTGGGCTGCAGTGGTGGGGCCAACTGTTCATTGAACATATTTGTTGGGGCCCTACTGTGTGCCGGGCTCAGTTCTAGAAGCTGGGGGATATATAGCACTGGGCCAAACAGAAATCCCCCCCTCCCCAGCCCCCAAACTCATGAGACTTGTTTGTGTTCTGGCATTTGCTTCTCTTTCCCTCTCTCACTCTTTTTAATTAAATACACTTTTTATTTTGGAATAATTTAGATTTACAGAAAAGTTGTAAAGATAGTACAGTTACCCCCATCTGGCTTTCTCCAGGGTTCACACCAAGCATTACCACATCTGTCACAGCTAAAAAATTGATATTGGTACATTATTGTTAACTAAAATCCAAACTTTATTTGGATTTCACCTGTTTTCCACTCATGCCCTTTTCCTGCTCCAGGGTTCGATCCAAGATCCTACACTGCAAACAGTGGTCATGTCTCCCCAATCCCCTGTGGTTGGGGACAATTCCTCAGTCCTTCTTGTTTTTCATGACCTTGGCAGCCTTGAGGAGCACTGTCCAGGTGTCCTCAAGGATGGCCTCCAGTCTGGATTTGTCTGATGTTTTCTTAAGATTAGACTGGGGTGTGGGTGGAGTGCCTTTCTCAGTGCATCCTGTCAGGGGTACCACATGATGTCCCTCGTGGCGTTCACCTTCACCTGGCTCAGGCAGCATGGCCAGGCTGTCCCCATATTACCCCTCTTGATCAGCTGTCTTTCTCCCCACCTTCCTCACTGTGCAGTTGTCATCCTGTAGGGAAGGGCACTGCAGTGGGAACCACCTAGCTCAGTGGAGGGGGTAGGAGGTATCATCACAGCTTGGAGTAGTCTGACACTGCCATCCACACTCTTTCCATTATACCCCGGGCTCTTTGAAAGAAGAGCTGAGAAGGAGGCTTGTAGGAGAGTGAGGCCTGTAAGAGAAACCTTGAAAGGACTGGGAGTATTTCATCCAGTGCAGAGAGGTGTTTTAAAGGTTTGTCCCACAGTCCTTTAGGCCCCCTACAGCAGACAGGGTGGTGGGCCTATCCTGAGCCAATTCCCATGGATCCAGGAGGTGGCTGTTGACTTGGATCAGATAGCATCTCCCTATTTGTCGCCATGAGCTGAAATCTTACCCAGCATTCTCAGCCAGCCTTAAGCACCCGCTTCTCCATGAAGCCTTTCCTGTTCTTCCTGAGTGGCGATGCTCTCCCTGACTGTGCTAGCCCCTCCTCTCTCCATCCGTCTCTGTGCTCCGTCCCTCCCTTGCTCACTTCCTGTCTGGCCGCAAGGACTCCAGGCTGTGGCCGTGTCACCCGTGTGCTCCCTCCTGCAGGACCCAGCCCAGGGCCTGGCACATAGGGCATGGCAGTCCCCGGGTGATGTGCTCAGCAGAGGCGCATGGCATTGTGGCGGGGGAAGGGCTTTGTCCATCTCCAGCAGCCCTGGCTTCAAGTTTCAGCTGCATTGCTTCCCACACGTTTGACTTTGGCCAACATGCTTCACACCCCTGAGCCTCATTTGCCTCCTTGCAAGCCGAGCCTGTAGTGCCTGGCTCCCAGGATTGTCATGAGGGCTAATTGAGCTTGTCTCCGTAAAGCCCTTCAGGCTGCCTGGCATCTCTTCGGTACTCAGTAATTATTTCTTACAGAAAACAAGGAAATCCAGACTGTCACAGAATTCCAGGTTGGCAGGAAAT
This sequence comes from Neomonachus schauinslandi, assembly GCF_002201575.2. NCBI lineage: Eukaryota > Metazoa > Chordata > Mammalia > Carnivora > Phocidae > Neomonachus > Neomonachus schauinslandi. Next base: position 89,635,446 of record NC_058409.1, on the reverse strand, counting down.
TGGACTAGAGATGCCTCCTTTATATCAGCCTAAGTCAGCGAATTTCCATAGCACACCTGAAAGTCACAGTGATGCCATGCAACAGAAGTTCATTTCTCACTCGTGTAATAAGTCCCAGGTGGCTGGGGGTGCTCTGCCCCTCACAAGTACCCAGAGACCCAGGTTCCTTCCATCTTGTGGCTCTGTCCTCCCTGAGGGTGTGTTGGGTCCTCTCCCAGGCCTGGCAGTGGGGAGAGAGGGGAGGATGTGGAGGGCTCGGTGGAAGGTGTGGATTCGGTGCCATCACTTCTGTCCTGACCTGAGGACCCACTCCCACCCAGCTGCGGGAGCGGCCAGGAGGCCCAGGCAGGCCTAGTGCCAGGAAGAGAACAGGAGGGGCTTAGATGTGCCTGTCGCTGGCAGAGGTGGTAACCGCGCTCAGTACTTTTCAGCCTTCCACCATTCTGGCACCAGCTCCGTAAGCTGGGGGCATATTCCTAAACAACATGTATTATTAGTCATTTTTCTTTAAAGTATTCAGCTTTTTTAACCATATTTTTATTTATGAAAGGTCGCTTTATAACATCTTTGAAAATGGCGAAGCGGTATCACCTGCCAGAAATAGATACCAGTAATTGCAGGGTTGTTCCGTTCTAGCTAGCTGGGGCCTGCCAAAGTTGTTGAGTCTGTTAAAAAAAGGTGGGGGGGATGGATATTGGCCAGTGCCAGAAAGATGAGAGGTCGAGGAGGGAGCAGCACTGCCTGAGACTTCTTTGATGTTCTCAGAATGTTCAAATGAGAATTCAGCGGGGATTAACCACACTGTGCAACCTAAAGCCACTTAAGCACCAGGTCCGCATATTACCTGAAATCAGCCTGGGTCACACCAGTGGCCTGGGTGCCACACTTCGGGAAATGCTGGCTTTGGGGACAGCTTGCACACGATATGTGCAAATCCAAAACTGGGTGCAGGGAGAGGTGGATGAGATTCACGGCTTCACCTCGTAGCACTTAGCACTTTACAGTTTGCACCTTGATCTGCGAGGGAGGAATTAAGAGTGTCACTTGGCCAAGGGAAACTGAGGCCCAGGGCAGGACATGACCCTCTCCAACCCCCCAACCCTCCCCGCCCCCACTCGGAGGGCCATACAGCAGACTTGAGTGCCCCTTCCTTCCACTGTCCCTGACTGCTGTCCTCCTGTAGGTGTGACTACACGGGGCCAGGGCCTGTGTATTCATGCTGCTCTCCCATCTCTCTGTCCCTGGCACCCATCACCTGCCTGGTGCATGTGGCTGTGTTTGCAGAGGAATGCCAGCCTCCCAGGCCTGCTTCGAGGAGCCAGAAAATCAGAAGGCGGTCCTGGGCCTGTTTGGGAACTTGTCACCCACTCACTGGCCCAGTGGGTGACAAATGTGTCTGGTGACAGCATTAGTTGGTACTGGTGCCTGGGGGACCATTTAGCTGCACGCTGTTCAAGGGAGGGCTCCCCCTGTGCCCTGTCATGCCTTTTTTTTGTAAATTTATTATGTTAGTCACCATAAAATATATCATTAGTTTTTGGTATGGTGATCCACGATTCATTGTTTTCGTATAACACCCAGTGCTCCATGCAGTACGTGCCCTCCTTAGTACCCATCACCGGGCTAACCAATCCCCCCTCCCCCCTCCCCTCTAGAACCCTGTTTGTTTCTCAGAGTCCATAGTCTCTCATGGTTCATCTCTCCCTCCGATTTCCCCCCCTTCATTTTTCCCTTCCTTCTCCTGATGTCCTCCATGCTATTCCTTATGTTCCACAAATCAGTGAAACCATATGATAATTGACTTTCTCTGCTTGACTTATTTCACTTAGCATAATCTCCTCTAGTCCCATCCATGTTGACGTAAAAGTTGGGTATTCATCCTTTCTGATGGCTGAGTAATATTCCATTGTATATATGGACCACATCTTCTTTATCCATTCATGCCTTTTTGACATTGTTTTATCCTTTGGACTGGGGCCGAGTCCTCCAGTGATCTGTTCACGGAGTCAAGGTGTCAGCTTCCTCTCCTAATTCCACTACCCCCACCATGTCCCACCTCCTCAGGCAGCACCAAGCCCCGCCCACTGAAAACAGGCAGTGTGCTCTGGGAGTCCCAGGCAGCTGGCCAAAAGGTATTGTTATTCCCATAGTGGAGGTGAGGAGGTGGAAGCCCAGGGAAGTGGGGTTTGTTCATTCATTCATTCATTCATTCACCATTCATTAAAAGATTTATTGGGGAGGGGAGCCTGGGGTGGCTCAGTCGGTTAAGTGACTGCCTTCGGCTCAGGTCATGGTCCCAGGGTCCTGGGATGGAGCCCCGCATCGGGCTCCCTGCTCAGCCGGAAGCCTGCTTCTCCCTCTGCCACTCCCCCTGCTTGTGCTCTATCTCTGTGTCAAATAAATAAATAAAAATTCTTAAAAAAAAAAAAAAAAAAGATTGACTGGGGAGGATTCCAGGGAAAACAAGACTGACTTTGTCTTTACCTTCATGATGCTTCCAGGCTAGTGGGGGATAAATATGGGCTGACAATGGGGAGCAAACAATGGCGTAAAAGGTTATTTTTCATTGTAATACGGACTGAGAAGGCAGGAAAAGCGGATGGGGTGGTAAAGAGTTTGTGGCAGAGGAAATAACTGGATCAGCACGGCCATCTGGTACTCTTCCTCCAGAAAGATCCTCCCAGACTGCCTCTTCAGTCTGATTTGGGTCTCCCCTCACCCCTTCCCTGGCTGAATGAACCTTTTCATCAGACCTGGGCACGGCCTTCAGATCACTCAGCACAGCTGCGGTGTGGCTTTTGCCATTTAACATTCTGTGTGATGGGAGTCTAAGCTCTTGAGAGAAGGGACCAAATCTCTTTGCCCATCTGGGTCCTGGTGCTGAAGCCAGTGTCAGCACACAGCAGGTGCTCAGAAAATACTTATCCAGTGAAGGAAGGCGAGAGACAGAGAGGAAGGGGCCAGTCCAGCTGCAGTCAGATCCCCAGCCTGGGGATGCGGGACCCATGCTCTCCTCGCCTCACACCTTCCACGAAGCAGCTCAGAACCCCAAACAAGGGGAGACCCCCTCCCCCCAGCACCTGGCAGAGAGCTCCAACTCCACCGAGATTAGGTGCTTTGTTGCCATATCTCTGTGTTTGGAAATGTTTCTAGTTTTCTCCCAAGGGTGTAAGTACATCTGAAAGGATTTATTTCTCGAGCAGTGAGAATGGAAAATGTTTCCTACTGACTTTGTCCTGAGGACTTGGGAAATCAGACATTACCCAGGCCCTGCCCAAAGTGGGAATGGGCGGCTGGCTGCCTGTCCAAATGGGACGCCACCGGGTACCCGCCCCCCCCCCCTCACTGACTTCACTTGCTTGAAATGGCACAATAGCCCCCAGAATCTGAGGTCGGGAAGTTGGGAAGGAGAGGACACCTGACATTCCACGCTCACCCCAGCCTAAGGGTTAGGCCTAATTGTTCCCATTTTGAACAAATAGGCTCAGAGCGGTTGAGGGTTGGTCCCAAACTCATACAACTAGCAAAGTAACAGAGCCAGCCCCTAAACTCACGACTTTCTGACCTCCAGAAAGTGATGCCTTCTGTTAGATACCTGACCTTGGAAGCTCAGCTTGCCCATTTTTCAGTTTCAGTTGAGCAATTCTGTTCAATCTGGAATGGGCAGGTTTCTCTAATCACCTGGGCCCTGTGTCCCACCACATTCACCCACCGCCCCACGGCTCTGTCTGGTCCAGGATGGGCCTAGGATTCTACATTTTCAGAGTGTCCTCAGTGATTCTTAGGGTCAGGTAGGCTGGGAAAAGCCTGAGGTCTGAAGTCTTTACCCTTATGATTCAAATGTAATCCTACAGCTGAGCACAAATCTGAGTTAACTTAATTAACAATGATCATGAAAGTGTTCTGTGGGACTTAAGAGTTTAGAAAGCCCTTAGGAGATGAAGTGTGGTCTGGGGATGATTGTTTTCTCTGTAGATGAGGACACTGAGGTTCAGAGGGTTTGTGCAGCTGGAAAGGGACCTCAGGAGCACGGCTTTCCTGAACTCAAACGCCATCCTTGTTTAGTTTGTTGAGGGAGGCATTTGCATCTTGCTTGGTGAGTGCTAGTTAGGTGCTCAGATCCTTCCCAATGACAGAGCTGTGGGTTTTGACCCCTCTGTGTCCCTGGTACAGAGAACTAGACCTGAAGCTGTTCTCTGCAGTCAGATATTTCTGGAAGGAGGGAAGTGAGAAGTTGCAGGTGCTAGACAGTTGGGGGGTGGGGGTGATAGTGGAAGTAAATGTTTATTGAGCGTCTCCTGGGCATTGGGCCCAGTGCTACATGCTGCAAATATGTCATCTTACTCACTTCTCACAACGAACCCATGCGGTGGGGGCTTTTACTTCCCCATTTTGCAGGTGGAGGCAATTGAGGTAGAGCGATGTGCCCCAGTGTTGGTGCGTGTTAAGGTTCTGGGCTAATTAGAACCCATAAATATGGGAGCTGGGAGGGCCTCAAGATGGATGGAGCCAGCCACTAGTTTTTGGAGCTGGGGAGGGGGGGACCCGAGGTTCTGAGAGCTGAGGGGTTCCACCCAAGTTCAGCCCGCAAGCCAGGTGGTAGGGGGCCGGTTTCGCTCTCAGACCTGCCTGACTTTCCCCAACTCCACTTTGGTTGCTCAAGCTATAAAACTGGGTCACACTCAAAGCCAAGTGGTTTGTCAGAGCTGAGCTAACCCTGAGTCAAAGGAGCTATGAGAGGGTTCACCCACCCATCTCCACCGCGCCCTGGGTCAGGCCCCTCGCAGTTGGTTGGGGCCATACTGGCCGCCGCCTGCCCCGCACTCACTGGAGCATGATGAGTCAGCCACCCAGGACCCAGGCGTCTTCTAGAGCTGCTGTTGCATGCTGCACCTGAGACAGCTGGGCTTTGGGTCCTGGCGCATCCACCCGTGCTGCGTCCTTGGCCAGCTCACCTCACCTCTCTGTGTCGGTTTTTCTGGTCTACAAATGGGGACATGAATCCTGACACACACACAACCCCCCCCCCCCCCCCCCCCCCCCCCCCCCCCGGCCCGCCACCACCACCAACCCTAGGGTTGCTGAGTCGAGTTAAGGAGAGAACCTCGCACAGCTCCTGGAGCAGAGGAGGTCCCAGTTCTGCGTCATGGCCCCTCTACTTTCCTTCCCCTATTTATGAAACTTCCTGACAGGCTTGATCTGCTAACGCAGAGACTAAACCGGTAGCACTGGGGGTTGAAACTGCTCCATCACAGATATTATTTCATCCTCACGTTCTTTTAAGCAAATTGAATTAAATGCCAGCACTTTCAAGTTAGATTTCACATAAAAATCGATTACCATTGCCTCCTGGAAAATGGGGCTCTCTGGGCTCCCTGGCCAGGTGGCAGACGTAGCTATCACTAAGGAGTGGCCACATGCTCCCCCACTCCCTGTTGCCTGGTCCCCAGCTGTCTCCGCTTCATTTATGAGACCTGCATCCTAGTTCTTAATAGGCCAGCTTCTGGGCACAGGCAGGTCTGAGAGGAAACAGGCCACAGGCTGAGCTGGGCTGGGCAGAGCCCTGGGACCATAAGCGGGTGGGGAGGTGCATGGGCCAGGCAGGGAGGTGAGTTGGGTTAGGGGCCTCAGGCATCCTGCGAACCTCTCTGAAATGTGAAGACACTCTTGTAAAGAAGCCAAGTTGGTTTGACCTAATGGAGGTTAGGAGTCCAGATTCCTGTCAAAGACTGCCTGGGCTCAAGTGTTCCACTTGCCAGCTCTGTGACTTTGGGCAAGTTACTAAACCTCTCTGTGCCTCACTTTCCTCATTTGCAAAATGAGAATAGTGGGTTGTTCATATGTGTGCCCTGACACATGGTAAGCATTCTACATGTCAGTGGCTAATAATCCCATCCCCAAATAGGAGATTTGTCTAACATCTTCTTTAAGAGATGGTCTGGAAATGTTCTTGGAGAGATCAGCCTGTGTCTGGAAATCCCAAACAGAGACTAGAATAATTGAGTCTATTCCTGCTAAAAGAAAATTGCCAAAGAATCAGGTGTATTGTCATCATTGCTGGAGGGGGGGCAGTTTTGCATGTCTCATGACTCCATTTTGAACAGAATGCTTAAAGATTCTATTAAGGACACTCCATGGGGAAGGAGTAGAGTGGAGGAGAGTGAGGCCCAGAGGTAGCTTTTAATTTTTCAAAACGCTGGTGCATTCTGCCCAGGTACCCTGTGTCGGTAGATTAGCTTGCAGGACCTGGTTTCTGCTGGCCAATGTCATCTACCACCTCACAGGGTCTTCCTGTGGGCCTCATGCCCACAGTGGACACCAAGGACCCAGGCAGGGAGGTCTCCCTTGGAAGGAGCCAGTGGCCTTTGGGATACAGCAGAGACCAGGGTTAAGAGCTTGGTCTCTGAGTCTCCCACCAGGCTGCCGGTGCCTTGCTCTGCCTTGGTCACTGCTGGGTCCCCTAGGCCTAGGACAGTACTGGGCGCACTAAAAAAATGCGTCGAATAGTAAGTGAGCAGAGTTCGAATCCCAGCTGTGTTTGAATGACAGCTCTACTACTTGTAGGCTCTCTGATTTCTCAGCGCCTTACCCACATCATCCGTGGGGATAGGGGTGGGACCTTCTTCCTGGGGACAGGAGCACTTCAATGACATAATGATGGGAAGTTGTCCAGCATGGCACCCTGCCATTGGAAGGGCCCAGTACATATGGCTGGGATTATTTTTGAGTTTGCATAGGTATTTGAACCTTGATACAGGCTACCACATCGGCCTCTGGCCCTGTGGGTGGCAGCGTTGGAACTGCCATTTTGGAATCTTTACATGAGCATATTGGCAGCCCAGAGAAGAGAGGGTACGCGGGTTTGGCCGATGGAGAGGAGCTCTGGGGAGAGCCACCCCTGTTTGTCAGGAAAGCGCCTGTGTGTACTTATATGTGTGTGTGAGTGTAGCATGTGTGTGAGTGTGTACGTGTGTGAAAATGTGTTCACGTCTTTGCCGAAGGCCCAGGGGTAGTCATCATTGCCCCAGCTGGTGTCACAGTGTAGGGCTCCCAAGTGTGGGGACGTGGGATGTGGACTTGGTGTCTGCCCTCTCACCAGGCTTAACTGGTTTGCCATGAGCTCTTGTTGAGGGAAAGATATTGCACAGGAGCTATGATATGTAGGAATGTCTAGCAAGTGAGCTGGACCCACAGAGGTCAGTGACTTGTGAGTGACCCCTGGGTCTGCTGCTTCCTCAGGGGAACCTCCTGCCAGGGACCTCTCCGCTGGCTTTAGAACACATTCGAAGCATTTCCCTCACTTGGTCCCCCATAGCAGCCCTGTAGGGAAGGAGTTGCCCATTTCACAGATGGGCAAATTGAGGCCCAGGGGGTTACAGTCTGCCCGGCTGGCTAAGGGCAATTTGCTGGTTCAAATGCAGATTCCCATGGCCCCACCTGGAGTTTGTGATGTGGGGCATCAGGGCCCTGGCCTCTGTATTTTAAACACCGTCTCTGGGGGCACTGTAATGATCAGAAGAGTGGAACCCCAAGCAGGAACTTCAGGCTCTGGCCCTGTTGTTTGCTCAGTCTGGCCAATCATGGCACCTTTCTGGGATTGATTCAATTTCCTCAGCTGTGAGGTGGGGAGAGCAATAGTGAACTTCTAGTAATGTGAAAATTCTAGAAGCAGCGTGTAGCACTCTTAGGGTCCAGTGAATACACATTTGTTGTTATTATTCCATATGAGATTTGTTACAGAAGCAGTTTAAGAAACAAAAGGGGCGCCTGGGTGGCTCAGCCGGTTGAGCGTCTGACTCTTGGTTTTGGCTCCGGTCCTGATCTCATGGGGTCGTGAGATCCAGCCCCATGTTGGGCTCTGCGCTCAGCAAGAGTCTGCTTGGATACTGTCTCTCTCAAATAAATAAATAAATCTTAAAAAAAAGAAAAGAAAGGAAGGAACAAAAATGCTATCTGTGTGTGTAATGCATCGAGTGTCGCAGGTCACCCTACTCCCCGACGCTGTCCACTGAGTGGTGTTCTCTGAACACCACTGGGCTGGGCAGGGATGGGGTTGCTGGTTTCCAGGAGGGCAGTGGGGACAGGAGAGGAAGCACACTCACCTGCCTCTGGTACCTGATCTGGATCCAGGGAACATGTCCCTGGATAGGCCCCCACACCCCTTGGCTGGCAGCTTGGCTGGGCCATCTGTTCCAGCCAGCACTTCCGGTGAGATGGTCTCCGTCCCCGCTGGCACCTTGTTTGCTCCTTTGTTCACTCATTCATGAACTGTTGTCATCTGCTGAGCACCTGCTGTGTGCCACCCTCTGTGCTGGGGCTGGGGTTTGAAGCTAAACGCCACCGACGTGGTACCTGCTCTCATGGAGCTTCCGTTCCGGTGGGGAAGATGGACAATTAAATGAGCAAGAGTTTTCTGAGCGAGAATGTCCAGGGAACTCTGGGGATTCTGATCGAACTTTTTGCAGGGCTGGAGGAGGGCCTCCCCACGGTGTCACCCCCGAGACCTTAGTGATGAGCAGAGCCAGGTGGATGCCAGGACGAGGGGTCCAGTCCTGCGCAGAGGCAGGGGCAGGAGTGAAGTGTCAGCACACAGCGAACCGGAGAATGCATCTGGGGCATGATGAGAGTGCCCTTGACCCTCAGCGCAGTGAGGACGGGTTTGAGCAGGGGAGCCAAGTTCGATCTGTGGTGTGGCAGCCTGCAGGGCTGTGCTGTAGAGGTGGGGTACGGTGCGGCCCGGCAGGGCCAGGCAAGCCTCTGCTGGCTCTTGTGGTGTTTAGTCTCTCTGCCAAGAAGCTGCTTTGATTCATATTTTCCACATGGACTTGATGTTTGGAAAATGTTGACCTTCAACTAATCAAATGTCACTTATTAAATTGTAAGTCACATCCTATTCAATTAAAAAAAAAGGACAATGGACCTGTGACTTAGTTCGTGGCCTGTTGGCAGGAGGCAACTTGACGGTACTTGAGGCCAGAGAAAAGGCAGGTGCCTTATCAGTGACCTCCCCCCCCGCCACCATGTCCCTGGGGGTGGGCCATGTGTCGTTTCTGTGAGAGGCTGGCTGGACTGATGGTGAAGCTGGGTTAGCAGCCAAGACTGGAGAGGCTCAGACAAGACTGGAGTGCTAGCCCAGGCGGCAGAACTTAGCGCTGCTCGTAAGAAGCGGAGTCCTGTTGGGAAGGTGGGGTCTGTTCACACACGGGCTGGAGAGGAGTGGAGGCCATGTAGGTGATAATGCTTGACCAGAAAAGAAGCAGATGGCAGAACATGCACAAGTGGGGAGTGAATTTGGGGGCTTCCTGGAGGAGGGACACTTGAAAGATGAGCCAGGGTCGATCAGTGAAGGGCAAGGGATGGCATTCTAGCTGAGGGGCTCTGCAGCCTGATAACAGATTGGGAGGCAGGGAGAGTGGTGTCAGAAAGAGTGGGGGTAACAACAGTTTGTGGACCTGGCCCAGGGTCTGCACATTTTTGCATCAGGCAGTGGGGAGCCATAGCAGGTTCTTGAGGAAGGGCAGTGTTTAGGACAAAAAAAGGGATCAAGTAAACGTAAGAACTCCCTAGGGCATGGATGAAGGGGAACTGAAAGCCTATTGGCATGGGTTCGTATATTTCCCAGGGATGTCGAGTGAGTGTTCTCTCTGATGGGATGACTGCTCATTATTCACACTCTCATGGAGGCCAACCTGAGACTGAATTCATGCATACGAAATGCCTAAAGCACACTGCAGGCATACAGGCAGCATTGGAATTGTGGCCAAGGGTTGGGGCCCCTGAAAACCCCACTGCAGGGAATTCACAGTCGGGGAGTTGAAAAGCTTTTTGGAAAATAGCATTGGGGCCCCAAGGCCACTCGTAGATATTAAGAACATGTTGACGTATTTGAAGTTCATTAAAATAATATAGAGAAGAGAATACTCTCGATGTTTTAGACATTTTAAAGTAGGAGTAACAGGAACTTCTTTCAGCTTCATGTCTTCATCTGCAAAATGGGCCCAATGCTAGTAGTGCCAGCAGCTTCACGGGACCATTCTGAGGATCGCAGGGGCTGATGCAGGTGAGACGTTGGGCATTGGACTTGGCTAGAGTAGGTTCTCTGTTGATAAGCCTGGAACAATCCAATTCATTCTCGCTTACCACGCTGACTTACTACAAGTGTAAGCATTTCTGTTCCAGCAGTTTCAGGGAGATGCTAATAAATTTGTTTCACTTTTTTGCAGAGATGCCCTGCGTAAGAGACTTTTCCCGCTTACATCTAGAACTCACTGCCTTGTGTGAACAGTCACTTCCCTGGCCCCACCCCCTCTCAGCTGTGGGACCTCAGGCGGGTCCTTCATCCCCCTGGGACTCAGTTTCCTCATCTGTAACAATGGGCTAATAATAGCACCCCACCTCAGTATTGCGTGAGGCAGAATGAGATCACGGACGTGAATTGTCAGCAAGTGCTCCTCCATGGTCCCCAGGCCAATGACCCCCTCCTCCTGGGGTCCTGTGTACCCCCAGCAACCAAGGCAACCCTGCCCTCTTACACATGGCTCGGCTTCCTCCCCATGTTCTTGTCTTCCACCTTCCACTAGAGTTCCTAGAGTAGGAATAATCAAATCTAGGTCTCCCCATCTGCTTCCGGCTTTACTTCCCTTTTCACTTTTCATCCCCCAAGGCTGTTTGTTTGACCATTCATTTATTCATTCATTCTCTCGTTTATTTGCACATATTCATGCTGGTCATTGCACTCAGCACTAGGGGTCCAGTGGTGAACAAGAGGGATGTAGCCCCTGCCATCATGGAGTCTTTGGTTTCAACGGTGAAGTCAAACACCCAATTAAATTTGTAGTTCTCAGCTGATATGAGGGCTGCGTAGGAGAACACAGAGGGCTCTAGGACCTGAGTCTTCTAGGGATCAAGGAAACCTCACTGCAGTGACTGAGCGGCTCTTTGAAAGATGCTTAGGGTTGAAAGGGAGGGAGGCCCAGGTGAAAGGCGCAGCCTGGGCACAGGCTGGAGGCAGAGAGGACGCTGTGGCAGGTGGAAGTAGGGCCGAGGAGAGCTGGGCTGGAGGTGTCAGCTGAGGCAGGCCATGAGGGCCTCGTAGGGCATGGTTAGGAATCTATCCTTTATCCTAAGGCACCTTCGGCCTATGAAGGAGTTTAAGATCTTCGTGAAAAGCTCACCCTGGACTGAAGGGGAGGAGCGGAGCCGGTTAAGGTCCTTCTGCAGCGTTCAGGTCAGGGGGGTGGTGCTCTGTACCATCACACAGCCCAGGGCCTTCTTGAATCTCCCATTGGAGGAGCCACTCAGCTGGGGTCCTCAAGGCCAGAATCCTTGTGTTGATATGCAGGAAAGTTAGAGACACCAGGGTTGTGTGTCCCAGAAGCTTGGGGGAGGACGGAGGAGCCTTTGATGAATCGCCGGCTACCACGTGTCCACGAGGATTATAAGGTTGGCCGCTCCCGTGAACCCAGGAAAAGGCTTTTTATTTAGAGCCTTCTGGCGTACCCAGCAGGTCCAAGTTCATAATCTCAGCTAACCTTCCCAGCGCTCCGCGGACAGGGGTGAGAGTGCCCTGCTGTCCAAAGAAAGAAAACAGGGTTAAGCATTTGTGAGGGACCTGCCCCACATCCCGAGGCTCCTACCTGTGTTTTGAGCCAAAGTCCGAGCTCCCCTGCCCTGTAGGTAACAGCAGGGCGAGCCCCCTGTGATCCTGAAGCTCTGTGGATGGGTCACACCCAGTCGGAAGCTCTGTAGGTAGCCCACGAGGCCTGTGGTTGGAGGAACATGCTATGAGGGCATGACTTCTGAGGTTCACGTTGCCTTCTTCATACACCACCTGGTCCAGGCTCCCCTTCAGACTCCCAGGATCCCTCTGGCCCAGGTGCACAGCAGGCGGCCTTCCTGGGGAGGGCTCTGCCCCGCTGCATGCGCCCCCCCCCCGGTGTCCCCTCCCCCAGTCCATCCTTTCAGACCTTGGGTGGAGGCAAGGCTGTTCCCTGTAAATACCAGTCCCCTTACATGTGCATTTTTCCTCTATGATTTTTCCTGTTTTGATGAAACACTGCTCTTGGCTGTTCAGGTTCCCAAGAGGGGACTGAGGCCCCTGCCCGGCCAGCCGGTCATTCAGGAACTTTGCTCCCAGGCCCAGCCCCACACCCAGCCCGCATTCCGCTGGGGCCATAACCTTCGTGCTCTGTGTGAATGGGGCCCGTTCCTCCCCCACCCCCAATTCCCATGGTTCCCACGGATGCCTCCTTATCGCTTTTTCCAGCTGACTGAAAAAGGCTGCATTCTGGCCCCAAATTACCACCCCCACCCCATGCCCTTTCTGTTTTCTGTTTTCTCCTAGACTGAAGGGTGTGAGAGTTTACTACAGTTCAAGGTCCCGCCTGCCTCAGAGCCCACAGCAGGACCTGACTTACAGGCTGCCTGTCGGGGAAGGCCAGGGGAGGTGCCGGTTGACGACGCTAGCCCAGTAATTCACTGGGCAGATGCACCGAGTGCCTACCTTGCGCCAGGCATTGCTGTAAGCGCCGGGCATAAAAGGGGTGAACGTTAAGTATCATGGTGCCAACAGCACCATCCGCCCGCCCGTAGGAGAGGCGTAGCTGCGGTCATTGGCCCCACTTTGCGGGCTAGAACTGAGGCTCAGGGAGCTGGTCTGGGCTGCTCAGAGCTTTGGGTCACTTCTCTGCTACCTCTGTGGGAACCGCTTAGAAAACTTCCCTTCTTCGGGGTTCCGGGAGCCCTGTGCAGCCCCCACACCTCCTTCAGCTGAGTGGGGGCTCGTGTCCGGCCCTTGCTGTCTGCCCCAGTCAGGTGACCTGTGCGGGGGGCAGCCTGCCCATCTGTCCAGGGTGGCCTTGCCGAGGCCACAGCACAGCCAGTAGGTGGTGGCTCCAGGATTGGGAAGCCAGGTTTCTCTACCTCCAAATTCCAAAGTCTGTTCTTTGGGGTTCTTGATTATATGTTGGCCGGGTTATCTCTGTTGCTTTTCCCCCCCCCCCCCCCGCCTCGTGCCTACAGGCCTTGTCTTAATCACACGACTCCGCCAGAGGCACTTCTGTTCAAAGTATTTGTCCTGAATAATTATAAGCTTTTAATCTTACCTTTGACGTATATTTACCCATCCGATACTCATACATGTTTATTCGTTATTTATTCATTTTTTCAACAAACAGCGTTTATTCAGTGCCAGGCCCCAAGCCAGGGAGGGGAGGGACAGGTGAGCCCGTGAGCTCCCGAGTATATAAGGCTCAATCCTCCCATGGTGGGTGGGGTGAGGGGATTGGGGGCAGAGGAGGGCGGGGGTGGGGGTGTGTGATGAGGGTGATAAGCAACGCCGGAGCAGCATTCTCAGGGCACCCACGCCACTCTGCCTTCTCGAGCCGATGAACTCATTCCATCCTCACAGCCGCCCCTGCGCGGCCCTCAGGAGCTCACTTGCCCAGGGTCATCCGGCCAGTGGCAGAGCCAGAATTTGAACCCAGGCACTCTGGCTCCCAAGTCTGTGCCCTTCACTACAGCACCATACGGTGTGACCGTGAGCTTGCTAGATGAAGAAGTGGAAGGAGCGCAGGCAGATCTCAGTACTGGGAAGGGGTGCTCTGAGGTGTGTGTGGCGGAATCGAGGCCTGCAGGCGCCTCGGGGGGAGCAGGCCTTGGGCTGGTGCCGAGCATGGGTCCTAGCCTCCAGTCTTTCCGGAGCAGGAGATGCAGAGTGATCTCGTGTGAGGAAGAAGTCCAGGGCATTAGCCACACCTGTGTTTCTTTGTGAGCACAAAAACATATTCCAAAGCCAGACCCTGAGTCCCACGGTGTTTGGAGCTCGGCCCAACGGCCTGGGCCGGTGCTGTGTGGAGGAGGAAGGGGCCTGGCTGGGGCGGACGTGGACTAGGCCAGCCTCGGCTGGAGCCTGGCTCTGTTGTTGACCGCCGGGGTCACTCTGGGTGAAACCTGGTCCGCCCTCCTGGGCACTCAGTACTGTGCTTCAGATCCACCGTGGAGAACAGTCCAGAGTCCTCTCCCCAGCCTGCAGGGCCCTGTGTGATCCATCCCCTACCCCCACCCCTGATGACCTCATCCTAGCCCACCTTCCCCTCCCCGTGCTTCAAGCCCTGGTGGCCACTGCGGCTCCTTAACCAAGTTGACTTCACCTTCCACCTCAGAGCCTTTGCTTGGAGTGCCTTTCCCAGGCTGTCGGCATGGTGTGCTCCTTCCCTCCCCTTCAGGTCTCTGCTTGGAGGGACCTGCCCTAACCACTCGGCTGGAAGTGTCCCCTGTCACATTCTATTGGATCATTGTGGGTGCTTCTTCGTTGTCTTTGGCACACTTCAAAACAATCACATCCCCTTTTTGCTGATCAAAAACTGTGTCTGTCCTCTCCGTGGAAATGTAAGTTCCTCAATGCACAGGCCTTGCCTATGGTGTTCACCCCCATGTCCCCAGCACCAGCAGTGGGGGCTGGCACTGTGAACCCTAAATAGTTGTTGGCTAAATCAGCCTCGGCCTACTGATCTGTAAAATGGGAAGCATCCTACTGACGTACTAAAGTTGGTGTAAAGATGAGAGTATATTTAGTGCCTGGCACATAATAGTTTCTTAGGATTGATACACAGAGCAAGTGTGAGGCCCAGGTGTGAATTATCAGCCTAGTTTAAACTCAGTGTACACAGCAGAGCTGTTTTGGCACTGCTGGGCTAGCCTGGTGCTCAGCAGCTCTTAAAATCAAGGTGATGGGTAAGGCAGGATGAGGTGAGGGAAGGAAAGAAGAAAAGAGAAAAAAATAGGAAAGGTGTTAGGGTGCAGTGGACTGTTTATCAGCAGATATGTAGGAAGAGATGGTTTATCTCAAGGCCAGCTTGGCCACTAGAAAGTTTGTAAATTTCTGCCGAGGACTTGTATTTTTAACACCAAAAAAAAAAAAAAAGGCACAGGTATTCCAATTAATGAATGTAGAAAGAATGACAGAATTTGAAAATCACCATTAAAACACCATGGTAATATGGGGTGCCTGGGTGGGTAAGCGTCTGATTCTTGATTTCGGCTCAGGTCACGATCTCATGGTTGTGGGATCAAACCTCTCGCTGGGCTCCCACTGAGGGTAGAGTCTGCTGAAGATTCTCTCTCTCCCTTTCCCTCTGTCCCTCCCCCTGCTCGTGTGCTCTCTCTTAAAATACATTTTAAAAAAAAGAAAAGAAAAAGAAAGGAACACCATGGCAATAATTGGTACAGTTAAAATCTGCGTGCTAAAATTAGTGGGTAAAAGCTTAAGCAGAAATAAAATATTTAGATAGGCTCAGCGTATTTCCCCCAAATATTTAGTAATCACAGAGGCGAACACAGTTCCTTACAGCAGGGACCCCTGGCAGATCCCGCCTTAGCGAAGTGCTCAAGCCAAACATTGCTGGCCATAAGACATGGACATCACGCGCCCTGACGCCGAACGTTGGCAAGGGGCTGCATCGTGGTGGGATTCTTCCCAGAAATGCACAGCCTAGCTGAAAGCACCGGAGAACATCAGACAAACCTCATTTGAGAGAGGTTCTACAAAATCCCTGACACACTCTTCAGAAGTGTCACAGTTGTGACTGATGAGGGAGGACCTGCAGCTGCCACACAGTGGAGCAGGCCGCGAGGACACAGCAGCTAGGTGCAGCGTGGGGCCCTGGATTGGATCCGAGGCCAGAAAAACGGGTGAAATCCTGATGGTTTGCGATGTACTCAAGTGTCTTGTTCCAAAGTTCATTTCCTGTTTTGAGAATTTTTCTGTGGTGGTCTAGGGTTCTGGAAGGTGTTCCCATTGGGGGAAGCTGGGTGAAGGGTGTACAGAGGGAACTTCCTGTACTCTTTGTGCCACTCCTCTGTGAGATTGAAATGATCTGGAAATGAAAAGCTTAGAAGGATGGCATGAGCTGAAGGGGAAGGGTGAAGTGCAGGAGAGGAAAATGTAAGCGGAGGCTTCACTGTGGCGTCAGGACCACACAAGTGAGTGCGTGTTTGCGGAAAGACCCGTTGATGGTGACGGGAGTTTGAAAGCACACCTGGCAATGGTAAAATCCTGGTTCCGTGTTTCCATGAAGAATTCTCCACGGTTGGTTGGCCGGTGGCCTTGACAATGCCCTTCCTAAAACGGGTCCATTTCTCCCCTCTTGAGCTCTGTCACCTCTTAGCAGGGAGCATGTCCTTTGATGACACTCACTGTTGTCAGGATGTGCAGAGCTGAGGTGGGACTCCCTGGCCTCAGGTTCAGGGAGTCCTTAGCAGCGTTTGCCAAACCGCAACTACTCCTGGGCCACTTTTACACTCTTTGCCATATCTACCTTTGCCTTTACTATTATAAACTTTATAAACTTTTTTTTTAAATGGACCTACTGTAAAAAACTTGAATAGAGAGTTTTTTTAAAAAATATGTTACCTCATCCCTGTGAAATGGAAAACCAGTGTCACCCACTGTGAATCCAAGGTATCCATAAAATCCAAAGCAGTGTCAAGAAAGTTCTTCATCACGGCCATTGCTGATAGAAGGTTCCAAGGCCTGCTCTTCTCTTTATCAAAAAGTGAGATTATTAGGTGTTAAAAGACCTACCTAAATGAGACTTCTAAACTTGTTCAAGAGGGGCACCTGGGTGGCTCAGTCGGTTAAGTGTCTGCCTTCGGCTCAGATCGTGATCCCAGGGTCCTGGGATCGAGCCCCACATGGGGCTCCCTGCTCAGCTGGAAGCCTGCTTCTCCCTCTGCCTGCCGTTCCCCCTGCTTGTGCTCTCTCTCTTTCTCTCAAATAAATAAATAAATAAAATCTTTAAAAAATAAAAAAAATAAACTCATCCAAGAGACTTGAGAGAGAAGTGGAACAGGAGTAACTCCCTCTCCAGGGGATTCCTGCTGTTTGTCACAACCACAGTCTGGGTTCCACCTAGAACCGTCTTATTCAGGACCGCTGTGAAGCTGCCCCAGAGCCACCTGGCTCCTTCCCGAGGGGCACAGCTGGCCACATTGTCAGGCCTCCTGGGGCCTGGCCCACCCCCTTCTTCAAGCCCAGGCGCTCAGGCCTGACTGTGTACGTCATAGGCCCGAAGCTGCTTCCTCTAGGCAGCTGTACCTGATCTCCCCTCAACTTCGGGGCACTTGGAACCTTAAAAAAAAGAAACGTGGCTTCCTGGAGGTAGTGGAATTATTCTCCTAGTGCACTGTTGTTCCTGCACAGTTCTAAGAACTGGGCTTTGTTGCCCCGAGCTGGTACCTGCCTTGTCACGGGGCTGTGTAGCGTTCAGTGGAACAGGGCTTTTAAATGCTTTTGACATTCACCCTCTGTAAGAACTGCATTGTGTATTTTAGCCCAGTGTATAACGTATAGGAACTCAATAGAACAACGCTTCCTTTTATTATAGGCAATGCAAACAGGTAGTTTCTATTCTGTTGTAATCTAATTTTTTTAATGCTGGCTGCAATCCACTAAATTGATTTTTCAACACACAAATCAGCCGTAACATACAGGTGGTAAAACATTGCTCTGGATGGTTAAAGCATGAACCATACTAATGGGTCCCATTATGGGGGAGGGGTCACCTGATATGTGTGAGGCACAGTGGTGAACACTGTCGTCTTTAATCTTGACCACATTTTGCGCCTTAGGTCACCAGATCTTAAGAGAGGGCATCACCTAGCCCAGGGCACACCGCAAGTAAGGGCAGAGCCAGGATTCGCCTCTCGGTCAGCCTGACTTTTGTGCATGTCCCTGGGACATGGAACCCTTCCCCTGTGTATCTGCCATTACACCTCGCTCGAGATTGTTCCCAGAGGAGATGTCAATAGATACACAATGAGGGAATCAGATGTCAAGCTGATAGAGAAAGAAATTCAAAAACAGCCTCTTGACTATTATCCTGAGCCAGTGCAAAAGGTTTCCAAACCTGACCAATGGTTAGATATTTTTTTTTTTAAAGATTTTATTTATTTATTTGAGAGAGAGAATGAGATAGAGAGATCGTGAGGGTCAGAGGGAGAAGCAGACTCCGTGCCGAGCAGGGAGCCCGATGCGGGACTCGATCCCGGCACTCCCGGATCGTGACCTGAGCCGAAGGCAGTCGCTTAACCGACTGAGCCACCCAGGCGCCCCTGGTTAGATTTTTTTTCTTTTAAAAATTTTAATTAATTTTTAAGTTGAGGTATAGCATAGCTCACTGTAAAATGCTCTCATCTTGAGCATACGGTTTGATGGCTCTTTGCGTACACACAGCCACAGGACTACCCCCAGACCAGGACCCAGAACCTTCCCAGTACCTCAGAAGGCTCCCTTGTGCCCCTTCCGAGTCAGTACTCCCCCCACCAAGAGGGGGCCCTTCTTCTGACTTCCCTCATCACTGGTTAGTTTTGCCTCTTCCTCATGGCACGTAAATGGAATTATATGTGACGTGTGGGGGTCTGCTTTCATTCAGTGTGACGTCCGTAGGACTTACCCACTTGGCGTGTATCTTCAATTCATTCTTTTCTGTTTTGTAGTGTCTGCTTACTTTTTGGTACTTTTAAGCTTCTTAAAAATTCTTCATAGAATATTTTAGACATATAGCATAGAGATTAATCCACCCCCCCCCCACTGTAAGAAACAAACTTAGGCCGCCATATTCCTTTTCTCTTCAGATTTCCATCTTTGATGCATCCCGACAGCCATCCCAGTATAACTGCTCTCCTGAGTATGCTATTGATCCTTCCTATGTGTGTTAGATTTTTATTGCCTGTGTATGAATTCTTAATGGATCCTTAATTTGTGTGTGTTTGTGCTTTTTTTTTTTTTTTTTCATTACTGAGCCCAGACTAAACTTACTCTTTTAGTGTTCCAGGTCGTTCTGGAATTGGGAACCTCAGCTCTGTGCTACTGAGGTCCAGAGAGTTGGAGTGGAGTCCAGAAGGAAAGGCCAGCTGGGGAGAAGCAGGAAAAGAGCAAAGGGGTTGGAAGTCTGGGGGGTGGGAGGTGGGTGTGCAGGGAAGACACTCCCACCTGTGTGAAGCAGCTCTCACCCGGGGGTCCCTGAGGCCCCTGTGTCTGTCTCATCTTGGACTTATGGGGAGCTTGCGTGCCCCTCTTTCGGACCTGATTTTCTGGGCCCACTGGTGCCACCCCTGCCAAGGCAGTTCTCAGAGGGACTTGTTGGGGAGAACAAGGTTCTCCTTTGAGGAGAAGAAAATGCTTGTGGTGCTCTGTATCTCACACCCTCCAGCCAGTGACGGGTAGGGTGGTGAGCACTCATTCATGGGGCCAGGCACCATGCCAAGTAAGCACTTCCCACGTTCTAACACATGGACTGTCTCAGAGCAACCCAGTGAGATGGGCACTGTTTGACAGACTGGGAAACTGAGGCACCTGGCATTGAAGTAACTTCCCCAAGGCTACAGCTAGCAAGTGGCAGAGCTGGGACTCCCAGCCAGAAAGGCCCTCTCCAGACCCACCATGACCTATATACTCGCCAGCCTCAATTCCTCAGAAGGCAGAAAGCATGCAAGCCATTCCTTCTGGCCGCTCACCTTCTCTGACTACACATTTGTTATGGAGGTTTTCTTGACTTTAGCTCCAGGCAGGCAGGGACTACCTTTGTTTGGCACATATTGTATCTCAGACACCTAGCCCAGCATCCAGAACAGAATCAATGCTAGTGATACCCGTGGGACAGATGCTGAATGAATGAGTGGGCCACAATGCTGATGCAGAGGGGTGGAAAACCATCCACAGGGAGGCCTTTCAGTGGAGTCTCTGCCAACTCCAGGCTTGACGCCCAGCTGTGGGGAATCTGAAAGTCAAAAGTTGGAGTCCCAGCTCCAAGGCTCCCTCGCAATGCCACCTTGGACCGCCTTAACCTTCCTCATCTGGAAAGTGGGGATCCTGACAGTGCCACCCTCCTGGGGTCACTGGCACTGAATGGCAGGGTGTGACACACCACCGTCCATTCTGGGTACAGGTGGGGCAAGGGGCCTCCCGGGTTGGTGGGTCCTGTTTGGGTGAAAGGCCAAGATGGTTTCGTGGGAGAACACCCGAGTTCCTATGCAGGCCCAGCAGTTCCGTGGAACTCGATGGTGGGCACATTTGAGCTGTGCGATTGGTGGTGTCCTGTAAC
This sequence comes from Neomonachus schauinslandi, assembly GCF_002201575.2. Lineage (NCBI taxonomy): Eukaryota > Metazoa > Chordata > Mammalia > Carnivora > Phocidae > Neomonachus > Neomonachus schauinslandi. Next base: position 89,615,344 of record NC_058409.1, on the reverse strand, counting down.
TTTTCCCCGTGTCCCTAGTTCCACAACCGCAAGCTGCCCTTGGTCCCTGCCTCTGTGTTGCAGCCCTCTGCTGTCATCTGACACTCAGGAGATGGCTAGCCAGGCCTTAGTCGGCTGCAGAGGAGCTCCTGGGCCGCTCCGGGCTGACATCCCCTGGGGACTGGCTAGGCAGGACAGCACTCGTTTTTGCTCACACTCATTTGGCTTTGTAGACACCCTTCCTGGCCCTGGTACTAACCAGCAAGTTTTCAACCCCATCCTCAAATACGCCCACTGTTTACCTTGCCTGCATGGTGCGCTCAGCAGGGCCGTTCATAGGAAACGCTGAGGCCCTCTCCGTCATAGCTGGGAGCTAAGCTTTTGTGGGTGCCTCTTTGGTCCCAAGGGCTCTTTCTGCATTCCACTTACTGGTCTCCTCGCCCTAGGAGGGGGGTGTAATCCCCACCCCAGCCCCACTTTACAGATGAGTAAACTGAGGCACAGAGAGGTCTAGCCAGTTGCCTGAGCACAGTCAGGATTTGAACTCCAGCCCAGGTTGTCTTTGTGAGCCCAAAGCCCAGGCTGTCTCCACTTCGTTCCGTGCTGCTCTGCAGAGAAGGCAGGAGTAAGCCCATGAATGCTAGTGACAGCCACAGTGCCCGTGATGGTGACAGTTGCAGCTAACGTCTGTCACATGCTTGCTCCGTGCTGTGAACTGTAATCAGAGCCCAGCATGCGCTTCCACATGCAATCCTCACTCCATGAGGTTATCGGCATTTCTATCCCCAGTTTACAAATGACAAACACTGGGAGTTCAGAGAAAAGTTTGTCCAAAGGCATGCAGCTAGTGCATGAGACAGTTGTGCCTCTCGCCCTGCCGATCCACACCTTGGGGTTTGAAAAACCAGGTACACTTTGACATCCAGACACTGAGATTTGCTCGGTGCTGGAAAGAGCTGAACTACTGAGCCATGAGAAGCCACAGAGGAACCTTAAATGCATATTACTAAGTGAAAGAAGCCAATCTGAAAAGGCTGCCTACTGTATAACTCCAACCATAGGACATTCTGGAAAAGGTAAACACATTCTGGAGAGAGTAAAGAGATCATTGCCAAGGGGGGAGGAAAGAATAGGCAGAAAACAGGATTTTCAGAGCAGTGAAACTAGTCGGTATGAAACTGTAATGATGTCATTATCCATGTAAACTATAAAAATGTCATTATACATGTGTCCAATCCCATGTTCTGTACAACAACACCACACCAAGAGTGACCCCTGATGTAGGCTAGACTGGACTCTGGGCGATAATGATGTGTCACTGCAGGTTCATCCAGCGTAACAAGTGTCCTGCTCTGGGGGTGGGGGGAGATGCTGGTTCTGGGGGAGCCTGCATGTGTGCGGAGCAGGGGTTGTATGGGAAATCTCTACCTTCCACTCAGCTTTGCTGTGAAGTCTAAAACTGCTGTAAATAACAGTCTATTTTTAAAAAGCAGACAGGTTACACAAGGTACTCGTTACTGCTTGGGCTGCCACCAGCCTGCCCCTTGACCTGTGTTCTTCCCACATGCCCCATCAGGGATGTAAAGGGGAAGTGTGTGGCTGTGCAGGAGGTGGGGGCTGCCCTGGCTAGATTATCTGCGGGCTAGTCTTTTCCAGGTGTTCGTCCAGGCCTGCTGTCAGGTGGGTTTGACATTGAATCCAGGAGCATGCATGGCGTGGAGAGCCAGAGGGAGGGAATGGTGCAGTTGGGTAACCAAGGGAGGCCAGAGGGATGTCAGGCATGCCGGTGGACTCTGCTAGGGGATGGACTGATGCTCCCATTTGGGGAGAAGGAAGGAGAAGGTAAGGGGAGGTGATAACCACATTCTTTGGTCCCATTCCCTGGGACAGCATGTGCTCAGAGGAGGCTGGCCTGGCGCTTGCCAGGCATTGCAGAATTCAGGCTTAGTTGAATCAATGGCCTTTGGAAAAGTACATTTTGCTCAGGAGCCAAGTAAAACTGAAGACTCTGCCGCCAGCACACTGAAGTCAAGAGCCCTGACTCACACTGAGTGGGAGGGAGGAGAGCTGAAGGCAGGCTGGGGCCCTCCAGTGGGCCCAGGCTCCCTCTGGTGCCAGGCCCCTCGGCCAGCTCAAGACCCTTGACCAGAACAGTGTGCGTGCCATGCACAGCATCCTCACGTGGTTCTGTCAGGGCTCAGACCCCCTTCGTGGCTTAGAAATTTTCCGTCCCTAGGAAACCATGGGCAAAATCAATCACTGTAAAAATCTAATTTTCTTATTGATTTGCTTTGTCAGTTTAAAGATGACTTGTCTCTGAGATGAGTCTTTGGTAGATAACCATTCCAAAAGCCTAAAGATTTTGGGGGCATCTGGGTGTGGTGGGAATAGCTCTGCTGGGACGCACACATAGTTCCCACATGGGACCTCAGTTTTTCTGCCTTTAAAATGGATCTGGACTAAATTAGCCTTGCCAAATACCCAGGAAGCTTGTCACTAGTGTCCGCATTGCCTTGGCAGACACTGCTAATCCTTCTCAGCCTTCATAGCTGGGCAGCCTGGAATTGATCCCGGAGACGAACCTTCTTGGCCAAACGGGGACTCCGTGATCTCAGTTTTCCCTTCTAGCGCTAGGACATTTAGATCTCTTTGCCCTCTCCCGTCTTCATAGTTGTACTGCCTATTCTGATTTAAAAAACTCAATATTTAAGCCCAAGCTCACAAATTTGATTGTCCCCAGGCCAAATCTGAGCCACAGAAGTATTATTGTTTTATTTAAAAAAAAAAAAAAAAACTCATTGCTATCATTTTTAAATTAGTGATTTCACATAGGACCCAAGATTTCTGTTTCTGGGGTTTTTTTTTTTTTTTTCCCTGATTTTTGGCCACTCCAGGGCTCCTTGTTTCAGCCAAGGGCCAAGCTGGGGGCTTTCTGCTCCCTTTATTTTTTAAATTTTATTTAATTTTTTATAGTTTCAAGTTGTTATTTAAATTCCAGTTAGTTAACATACAGTGTAATATCAGTTTCCGGTGTCTGCTCCCTTAAGCTGGGCTTTGGCCCCTTCAATTTGCCACAGGCCCCAGCCTGCCGACTTCTCTCATTTTTAGTATCTACCTGGCCTCAGTAGGCATTTTTCTTTTCTTTTTTTTTTTTTAAGATTTTATTTATTTATTTGACAGAGAGAGACACAGCAAGAGAGGGAACACAAGCAGGGGGAGTGGGAGAGGGAGAAGCAGGCTTTCCATGGAACAGGGAGCCCGATGCGGGGCTCTATCCCCGGACCCTGGGATCATGACCTGAGCCGAAGGCAGACGCTTACCAACTGAACCACCCAGGCGCCCCAGTAGGCATTTTTCTACTTGGGAGTGTACTTCCTACAGAGATGCATGATGCCTGGTTGTCTCTCATTTGGTGATGTGAGCAGTAGGTGATCCGTGCCTGGGCCCACTAAGTCATTTGGGAAACTTGATGTTTCCTAGAATCTTTTTCAGAGGGAAAGGGTATTTTCTATCTATGAATAGTCACTCCCTAGTGGTTTTATATTTTTATTTTCCCATGTGGGCTTTCCTTAAAGCAAAGGCTTAGATAAGCTGTGGACTGTTGAGGAAAGCAGGGATGAGGCAGATGTTGACAGTGTGGGGTGGGGAGGAGGTCTCCTTCCCCTCCTTCCCTCTGTCACTCACCCCTGCCTCCTGTAGGCCTCCCCTATGAAGTCTCATTGCTGGTGGGTGGTTAGGAAGCCCATGGCTTTCAAAGGGTACTCACCTGCACATCTCAGGTGAGCTCTTTGCCTGCGAAAGACCCAGTCTTCTGTGGCCCAGTGGGCCTCTTGTTACTTAAAGATGATGCATGCTCCCTACTGAAGAGTGCAGTGCCAGGTGCTAGGGAACCCAAGATGCGTAAGGCCGGTTCCTGCCCTGGGCGAGTTCACAACTTCTAGGGGAAAACACAAATAGTATTAATGAGATGGAGTGGGTTGCGCCATTCATTCATGATTACAGTTCACACATGTGTAGTAACAACACACCATGGGCCTTATGATGACAGAGTGAAGCTCAGGGGCTGTGGGCAGCCCAGAAGGTGGTGCCTCAGCCAGCCTGGGGATAATTAGAGATGGATTCTCAAAGAAAGGGATGTGTGAGCTGAGTTTTAAAGAATTACTGGGTTGGGACGCCTTGGTGGCTCAATTGTTAAGCTTCTGCCTTCGGCTCAGGTCATGATCTCAGGGTCCTGGGAACGAGTCCCACATCGGACTCCCTGCTCGGCGGGAAGCCTGCTTCTCCCTCTCCTGCTCCCCCTGCTTGTGTTCCTTCTCTCGCTGTGTCTCTCTCCGTCAAATAAAATCTTTAAAAATAAAAAAAAAAAAAGAAAGAAGGAATTACTGGGTCCTCTGACGTCTCCTCCCACTCCAGCTATGTCAGCCTCCTTACTGTTCCAGGAGCCTGCCAAATATGCTTCCTGCCTCAGGGCCTTTGCACTTGCTCTCAGTTCTGCCTGGATTGTTCTTCCCTGGATATCCACGTGGCTGCTATCTGACTTCATTCAGATCTCCATTTGCATGTCACTTTGTTAGATGGGGCTTCTCTGATAGCCATCCCCCCCCACCCCATCTAAAACAGCACTTATATTATACTTTGTCTCCTAGCTTGGTTTATTTTTCTTCATAATATCGGCATTGACATATTAGTTCATTTATTATTTGTCTCTTCTACTAGGATGTAAGCTAGGCAAAGGCAGGGAGTTTTGTGTCTGACCACTGTTGTATTCCTAGCACCTGGAAGTGTTTGGTATACAATAGGTACTCAATCATGACAGAAAGAATGAGCTGGTGGAGAAGGAGAGAGAAGAGGTGATGCAAACAGAGGGCACAGTGCATGTAAATGAACGGAGCTGGGACAGAATGGGCCTCTCTGGAACAAAGAGTGTTGGTGGGGCCATGAGGTGGGTGGGAGGGAGGGAGGGAGGGCGGGTAATGTACAGATAGGGACAGTTCTCCTAAAGACCCTACCTGTCTTTATTTTTTAATTTATAACTTGTTTATTATGAAACAACTGAAAAGTACGGAGATGTGCCCAAATGAAAATGGTCAGCAAGGAGGGCACTTTGACCCCTTTCCTTATGTATTTTTCCATGGGATTGTCTGAAAAATTTCATCTTTTAATTTGTGAGCCAGGCCTCGCTTTCTAAAGCACACCGCTGCTTCCCAGCCTGGCACAGTACCTTCATGTGGGTGCACGTCCCAGCTTCGCCACATGCCAGTTGAGTGACTTTGGGCTTCTGGAGCGAGGAACCTTAGCAGGAGCTGTTGCTCTCCCTGAGACACACCCTTCTGCCCTTTTTCTCAGCCTCATTTCTGCTTGTCTTTTTAGGCTCAGGGTCTCAGCCCGAGAGTCACCGACTCTACACAGTCTTTTCTGAGCCTTAGTTTCCTTTTCTGTAAAAAAAAGGCTGAATCTCGTTTTGGTATCTTGGAGAGTCTTGGGGATTCAGTGAGCTGTCACGAGCACAGAGGCTGGCTTACTTAATATTAATTCTCTCTTTCCCCTTTCCATGACATCAGATCCACCTCCAGGTTTTTCTTTATTCTGCTTTCTTTGACCTGCCAACCTCTTAAAATCTTGATCCTATCTAAGGGCTTTTATCCCCAGGCCTCGCCAGAACTCAGCCCTCACTTCTTAAGGTAGCTGAGAATGTTGTCCAAAAGGTAAGTCTCATAGTGCAGAGTAAAACTGAATTATGGGCAGGTGCAGATGGAGGTCAAGTGACATTTGGGCTCTCCCCAAAGAGGGCACCTTCCACAGATATCTTTCTCCCAAATATTCTGCTCCAAAACTTAAAACCACTGGCCCTGGTGGTTTCTTCCTTTTAAATCTCTGTTGAAGGCCGTGCCCTGGCTGGGAGCCGCAGGGATGAGAACCCAGTCCCCGGAATAGCTCATGCCGCTCAGCATTTAAATGCCATCTGTATTTTTATCCGATGATGGGTCATTTCTGAAAAACCCCCACTCATGTTCTGCCCCTCTAAGAATACATTTCCATTTATAGCTTCCACTCTCGGGATGATGTTGTGTCCTGGTGTGGGGCTGGCGGCTGTGTCCTGTTTCCAGTGATTTGGAAACACTTTGGGGCCCTTGCTGTCCCCTGGCCTGTGTTCCTGGTGGCCTTGACAGTGGGAAGCCTGACTCCCAGCCAAGCCCCAGCTGCCTGACGTCCTGAGGCTCCGACACCAGGCCTTTCCTCTTTCTGTGAGAGCGTGAGCACATCGAGCTCTTGCAGCATGTGGGGGGGCAGTTGCCAACAGGGGTGAGGGGGCCCCCATTCGGCGGTGCTCTGCCAGGGCCTCAGGGTGACACCACACCACAGTTCCAAAGCTCCACGGGACCCTTCCTCCTTTACTCGCTTACCAAGTGCCCACAGCCCACTGTGGGTGCCAGACTCCGTGCAGGCACAGGAGGGCAATGCTGAGCATGGACAGCCAAGGGCCTCAGGGCCTAGTGCAGAGTTTTTGGGAGGCCAAAGAGGGTCAGGGTGAGGGTCAGCCTCTGGGTCAGGCTGACCAGGGTTCCAGCCTAACTCTGCCTCTTGCTGGTTGTGCGAACGTAGGCAAGTGGCTCAGCCTCTCTGAGCCTCGGTTTACACATTTGTTGATGGCATCTCATGGGTGGTAGGGAGGATTCAGTGGGATAGGGTAGGTCAAGTGTACTAAGTGGGTCTTGGTCCAAAGGGTAGGAGCCCAGGAAATGCCAGTCCCTTTTCCCATCCCTCTGTTGACCTGTGGTAACTCAGGTGGGTACATGCTGAAAGTCTTAGGAAACAAATTTGAAGTTGGAAATCAACACACAGCTGATACCTTAGCAATTCTAGCATGCACCAGCATCTCCTGAAGTGCACTTTTTTCTCAAATGCCTGCCCTCCCCACCCCTATGCTGGTTTAGTTCATTCCACAGTGGGGCCCTGGAAGCGGCAAATTTAATCAGCTACCTGGCAGATTCTGAGGCAGTAGTGCAAGGACCACACTTGGAGAAAAGCTGCCTCCTTCATCTAATCCACAAGTATTTCTGTGGACCTACTGTGTGCCCGGCACTTTTCTAGGCTCTAGGGATATAGTGGAACTCAAAGGCAGACACAGTTCCTGCTCTCCTGTAACTTACATGCTAATGGCAGAATCAGGCAATCAACAAATGCACATAACACAACATAAAATGGGGCAGTGATCTGAAGTGCTACAAAGAAAAAACCCGTAGAGCAAGGAGATGGAGAGGGGTGTTTTAGTTAGTGGCCAGGACAGGCCTCTCCAAGGAGGTGATATCTGAATATAGACTAACGTGAAGTGAGGCAGCAAGCATGTAGACATCTGAGGGAAGAACATTCCAGATACAGAGAATGGCAAGGGCAAAGGGCCTGAGATAGGAGCAAGCTTGCTTGATTTCTCAAGGAACAGATCATGTTAGGATTTAGAGCTATTAGACTAGTTCACCTCCCCCCCACCCCCACTGCTGCGTGTGAGCTTTGTTCTCCCCCGACTGGCTCAGGTCCAGGTAACAGGTAAAGTGTATTGTCCGGCCCAGCGAGGCCTCTCCCGTTTTTCTGATAGACCATCTAAAACACTCTTGGAGAATATCTTAGTCATCTTCCTGATCAGCCGGTTTTACTGTGTTGCTCAGCAGCGTGCCCCCACAGCCAACACGGCACAGCGCACCTCACCACTGCCCAGGCATCTGGAAACCCCAAGAGAACAAAGACGGTGACTTGAAAAGAGTCGGGGGGCCCTGTCCCTTAACACAGAATACTGCTGCCCTTTCTGTTTTACTGTAACTATCTGAAGCTGCATGAGTTTGGATTCCACGATCCCTGAGGTTCCTTCTGGGATCCTAAGAAAAGGTTTTGTTTGAGAAGCTGTTGAGATTTGTTCTGGACATATCAAGTGTGAGGGGCAGGCGGGATGCGCCTGGGCATGAGGAAGCTTCTTGGGCATTACCATGTGAGCTCTGTGAGGACAGGGACCAATCTGTCTTGTTGGCTTTCTCCTGTCTCTCTGGAACTTGGCACAGTAAATTAAGGCATGGATGAATTGGCTGTGGGAGCTACAAGAGAAGCACCCTAAACACTGTCCCCTGGGCACACACCTGGATGTCAGGGATAGCAGGAGGAAAAGGAGCAGACAGAGAGGGTACCAGAGAGTGAGAATACCGTGGAACATTAGACAGGCAAGAGAAATCCAGGAAGGAACGGACGGTTAGCAGGTTCAGTGCAGAGGCATACCGAGGAGAGCCAATGGCATCTGGCCCTTAGTAACTCTTGGGTGATCTTAGCTAGAGCAGGAAGAGAGACTGGAGGGGAGGCTGCTGTCAGAGGCCAGACTGCTGTGGGATAAAGATTAAATGGAAGGTGAAATGTGAAGTTATTCTAGGCTAGGTATTAAGAAGTGTGCTGTGTACTTCCAATTGCATTGCATTGAAAGGTACCGAATAACTGGTTGTCTTCTCTTTAAGATACTAAGGTTGATTATTGGGTTCAGGTGGCTGTAGCCTGGTCCATCTATTATTAAGTTTCTGATCATTGCTAAGATCTAGTGTTTTATCAAAGGATACACAGGGATGATTTTTCAAATTCTGTTAGCCTCCCCACATTATTCTGTGGAATTCTATAAAATAGAACTTTGCCTTCATCAACTATTTGGTTACTTAGAAATGTATTTGTATGCAAAAAAAAAATGTCAGAATAAGTGCTTTCCCTTTATTTTCTGGTTTTGAGAATAATGAGTTGGTGGCCTAGTATCTCCAAAGGTGTCCGAAGAGGGTTTTTTTGTTTTCTGAAGTGTCATTACGAACTCGTAGATTGCTTAAGGTGTTTGATGTGTTTTAGCTACGGCCATCATTAAAAATTTTTAACAGCTTTACTTAGGTATAATTGACATACAATAAACTTCCCATAAATAAAGGGTGCAGTTTGAGAAATTTAACATGTATACATCCATGAAACCATCGTCACAATCACCATAGTGAACGTCTCCATCACCCCTTAAAGTTTCCGCATGTCCCTCTCTTCCTTTCTCCCTGGGCAACTAACAACCTGCGGTCACTCTAGACTAGTTTGTACTTGTCTAAAATTTTATATCTTCAAAAAGAAGCAGTAGAAGGTGTAACCAAAAGCTAACACAAATGGTTACTTTTATTTTTAGGAGATGCGTAAAAAATATTAAATATTTAGGGATAAATTTGACAAAAGTTCAAGACCCATGTACTGAAAACCATAAAACACTGTTGAGAATTTTATGTAGATGGAATCATACCACATGTACCCTAGTTTGTCTTTCATTCAGCATAATTATTGTAAGAATCATCCGTGTTGTTGCTCACGTCACTACTTCATTGCTTTTTATTGCTGAGTAATAGTCCATTGTATGGATATGCTGTAATTTGTCTATCCATGTGTCCATTGATGGGCGACTGTGGCTATTACAAATTATATCTGTGGCTATTACCTCACAAATTTGAAGATGTAAGCAAGGGTGTAATTATTTTTATCACTACCCTCCCCACAAAACATAGGCGTAAAATTTAACAGAAGTCAGTGTTCCACAGTTTGCTTTTTTTCTGTTACTGTATAGGGACCTTCCTCATTCCCCTTTATAGCTGTATCTTCCTCCTCTTTATGGATGGTCTATAGTTTATTAACTGGTCCCCTTGGATGGACATTTAGATGGTACCCAGTTTGCTATTACAACTGGTGCTGTGATGAATAGCCTGCACATATGTCATTTTGTATTTTCATCTGGAATTTGCTGAATGCCATTAATGAGCGAAGCCCTGCACAAGCCACAGGAGATTGAGGAACAGATCTGACGCGTCTCAGTCCAGTAGGAATGGAGGATTCTACAGCCATCTTGGGGCCGTGCCGGGAATGTATATGTCCACAGAGCCTGGGGAGGTTGGGGAGGCTGCCTCAGAAGCTCTTCTTCCTCTTTGGCCAGACTTGGTGGCTTCTGTGGGAAGGAGGAGAGGGGAAAGACCAGGACTTTGTGGTCAGAGAAGGTATTCTGGGATGGGAAAGGTCACAGTGGAGGCAGTTGGAGCTGGGGGAACACCCTATTGATCGAGACCTCCACACAGGCACCAAGATTTAGAGAGAGAACCCTGGGGGATGGGCTGGAGAGAGAAGACTATGCATGTGGTAATGCTGTGTGCACAGAGGGTCACCACCCAGACCTCCACTCCTCCAGCTCCTGGCCTGTGTCCCTGTTTCACGTAGGCATGTGGGACAGTGGTTAGAGCATGTGCCCTGAAGCTAGACTGCAGGCGTTTGAATCCTGCGCCTGCGTCCTGGGCAAGTGAAATAGGAGGAAGGATGATATCTACTGCACAGATTGTAAAAAGGATGTGCGCTAATGAATGCCAAGTCTGAGTCCACGGCTGGGTGCACGGTCGTCACTCAGTGCGGGGCAGCCGTGATGTAGGTGTCATAGTCATTATTCACCCTCTGAGCTCCTCTCTCTGGGCTAGAGAGGGAGACAGACTTTTTTTCCTTTCTTTTGACAGAGGGAAGATTGGTGTAGGCTCACATTAGCGGTTTGAATGTCAAGGACAGGATTCGGGGGGCTGTGAGAGTGATTCCAGGGCTCGGTAGAACGGGTGCTTGGTTCTTTCCAGAACCGGAGAAGAACTGGTTCTTTCTGTGCCCATGCTTGTTTCCGATGTGTTTATTTACCTCTCTGTGCCCTCCGGCATGCACACGCATGTGCACGCACATGCGCACACACACACATACACACACACCCCGGTAGTTCTCAGTAAGGTGGAAGAAATGACAAGTGAGCAAACAGGCACGCTTTTCACCTAACTCCCTGGTAGTTGGCACCGAAGGCTCTGACAGGCTGGTGGGCAGGGGTGACCAGGCCAAAGCACCAACGAAAAGCCTTGCTGGCTATTTTTGGGACGAATGACCCACCACTTCCAATGACTTGCTCCTAAATGGCGTCTAATTTCATTAAGCCTTGGAAACAGTGACATCACGAGTGCCTGCCTGGTAGCCGCCCACATATGGCGAGCCACAGAGTGATCTGAGATTCATCTGCAGGAGCAGGGGAGAAGTGAGGTCCCGAGCAGCAAAAGTTAAAATAGCAAAGCTGAGGCATTCTGCTATGAAAAGAAATTACAGAAGAAATCCATTAGTCAGAGATTTCCAGCGGCAATTTCCTTGCTTGGAAGCAAAAGAAGACTATGTGTGTTTATTTTGGGTGCGGTCATATAGCCATTCCTCACTCAGTAGGCTAGATATGGCATGTAAAGTGAATTTCTGTTAAGTAAATCCTATAGTCTCATCGACTTCTAGTACAAATGTCGATGTATGTTTTATCTTAAGGTAAAATGAGTTAGAGGCATAGATTCAGCATGTTCGATTAAAATAGTGACGCTGGTACCTACTGGGCCATGATAGTAAAGCCACAAGTCCAGGGAGACATTTTTCTCTGTGGGTTCCTTTGCCCAGGTCTCTCCAAGTGAGCTCTTCCTTCTCAGGCACAGAGCAAAAGGGAGAGGGAAAAGCTGCTTAATCCAGATTCCCGGTCTCCGTGGGGGCAATTGAGGCCGTGGCCATGACTTCACCCAGCGGGAGCAGAGGCAACTGGCTGCCTTTCAGACAGAACACAGACTCAGTGGGAAAATGAGCTTCCCACATGTGAAGTTTTGCTCTGCATACAACACAGTTTCTCAACTTAAGATCTCCGGACATTTGGGGCCAGTAATCCTTTGTTGTGGGGGACTGTCCCATGCATTGTAGGATTGTCGGATGTATTAGCATTCCTGGCCTCAACCTGCTAGGTACTAGGAACACCCCCTACTCCCCAGTGTGACAACCAAATGTCTTGGGGCAGTGGCGGGGGGAGGGGGGGGGGAGGCGCAAAATTGCCCCTGGTTGAGAACCACTAGCATATGGCTTTTCAAGAGCATAAGAGATAACAAGGATTTAATAAGCTTTTTAATGGCTTGTTTCTGTTTTAAATATTTTGAGTTTAATGATACCTTGAACTGGGTAAGTCACTCCTCTTCTTGGGGCTTTCATTTTCTCATCTGTAAAATGAATGGGTTGGATATAGTGATCTCAGAGTACCTTCTAGACCTGACAGTGGGCAGTGCTGAAGGCAGGAGGCCCCTGTGGGGTCTCTGTGTTTGCATCCTGTCCTAGCATGGGACAAACCTCTTGCCCTCCTAGCTCCAGTCACTGGCTCCCGTTCTCCTGGCACTTGGCATCCAGATCAGTCAGTCTTCCTTAAGTCCAGCTGATGGTTCTCTTACTTTGAGTCAAGCCCACTTTGCCGCCCCCTTTCAAGTGAAAATTTCTCAATATCCAGTACAAGGAACCCCCGAAGCCCCAGCTTCCCCACTATCCATTTCGTCTTAATCTTGTTAAGACCAGCCAGTGGGTCTTATCTTTGTACAGATGCATTCATTGAGGTAATTCCCCAAGGGCCTGGGTTGGGCAGGGCTGGGCAGCAAGAGGGCCCAGGTCCTGTCTTTGGGAAAATTACAGTCTAGGGGGAGGGCAGGAAAAGAGTGTTTTTTGTTTGACAACAATAAAGAATCCATCTTTCCGCTTTCTCTGTTAGAGGCTAAGCAATTCCAGTTCTTTAACCTTTTTTCCTAAGATGTATTTTCCACTGAAATGGTCTTGGTTTGTCCCCACATTGTTGGGAAAAGCAGCAAGAACATGAATTAGGCCTGGATTCAGATTCCTAGCTATGGCACTTCACAGGTGTGTGAGCTTAGCTAAACCGCCAGCCTGTCTGAGCCTCATCTATAAAATGGGCTAAAAATCCCTAACTTGAAGGTTGGCCAAGAGAATTGAGTGAGAACATGCCAGTCAAAGGCATAGCATGAGCTGAGCACACACTAGATATACAGTAAGAATCCCTCTCCCCCTCCTCCACTCTCTTTACCCTTTCCTCCATATTCTCTTGACACTGGGTGTCCACAGCTAATCACATCACCACATCACCACAATGAGGGACTGACTAATGTAAGTCAGAGAGGACGGCTCACTTCCCAGTCTGTCACATGCTGGGTTCTCACCAGCCTTCCTGTGGCCCGTTTTCTTAGTGACATTCACTGCTGACTCACTTGGCTTGTGGTCAGCTCTGTACGCAGGGTCTTTTTCAGCTCTCCCTTTACCCCACCACCACTCCCCAGTTTAGATTTGTGGTGTGGGAATGGGGTAGTTATTAGAGAACATTCTGTTGAGGTGGCCCTTCTCAAGGAGTCAAAAGCATTACTAGACCGGCAACTTCATGAAGGTAGGACCCATGTCTACCTTGACTACTTCCATTTTCCTACACCTAGAATATGGCCAGCAAGTGCTTAGTATGTATCTGTTGAATAAATTAATGTATTTTGAGCTGGTCCATGTCTTCCAGGAGTTTCCCACCTGCTCTAGGGTAGCATCTGTGGAAAAGTAAGCAAAACCTTGAGACTTTAACTTACCGATGGGTGAGCTCTATCCTGATTCCCGCAAGTATACAGGGCAGTGGAAGGACCATGGCCTATGACTCAGATTTGGGTTTGATTCCCAGCTGTACTGGTCACGGGCTTGGTGACCTTGAACAAGTGGCTTATAGCTTAGCCTTAGTCTTCTCCTTGGAAAAGTGGGATATCCGTGTCTGCCAGGGTTATCATAAGAATTAAATGTGAATATGTGTGTGTAAAAGTACCCAGCACAAGCTGGGCAGTGATCTTGGTTTCACATCAGTGATTCTCTCCAAAGCACCTCTTTCCTTTGATCACCATTGCCTCCAATAGTTTGGCCCAAGTCTACCCTCCTCTCTTAGACCTTTGTTCACGCAGCCTTCCCCCCACTCTTCCCACCCCCAGCAAAGACATACTCTTGACACCCAGCAAACATTTGTTAAGCCAGCCCCTCAAAATCAGATGCCTACAGGGATCCAGTATGTGTGAAGAAAGCAGCTGTGTGGGATTTTTATGTGAAATCTCCCCCTTAAATTGTTTTTCTTAAATTCCATTAAATTAAACACATTTTTTTAACTTTTTATTTTGCCATAATTTCCGGCTTACAAAAAAATTTGCAAAACTAATGCAAAGACTTCCCATATGCCCTTTACCCATGCTTCCCCAAAAGTTACCTACCATCTTACATAACCAAAATACCACTATCAAAACCAGGAAAACAACACTATACAGAGGTATTAATTGATACATGGATCCTATTCGGATCCCAGCCATTGTCCCACTGATGTCCTTTTTCTCATCCAGGATATCCTGCATGATTTAGTTGTCATGTCTCTTTAGTCTCCTCCAATCTCTGAAAGTTCTTTAGCCTTTACTTGCCCCCATGACATTGATACTTTTGACAAGTACCGGCCACTCATGAGCCCTCAGTTTGGATTTGTGTGTTGCTTTCTCATGATTCATTTGAGGTTTTACATTCTGAGCAAGATCCCCCACAGGACTTTATGGTGTGCCTTCCCCAGTATGTCAGATCAGGAGGCACATGATATGTCTCCTTATTGGTGACACTCATTTTGGTCACTTGGTTAAGATGATGTCAAGTTTCTCAACTGTAAAGTTACTCTTTTTCCCTTTGTAATTAAAAAGGATTTTGTGGGGAGGTACTTTGAAGAAATACCCTGCTCCTCATCATACTTTTGATTTATTCATTTCTTTATATAGATTTGTGGTTTCCTATTTTATTCAATGGGTTATAATCGATTCCTATGATTATTGATTTTAATACTCACATTGTCCTTTCTTTGGCCAGTGTCCCCATCATTCTTTGAACACTTTCTTGCTTTCTGACATAAGAAGGTGCTCCAAGTTCATCTTGTTTTTTCCCTGCCTAGTCCTGGAACCAGCCTTTTCTCCGAGTAAAGAATGATATTTAGAAGCCAACATTTGTATTGTGTGGTGACTAACATAACATAATAAAATTAAAAAAAAAAAAAAGCCAACATTTGAGTATCAGATGCCCTCTTTGCTATCTGGCTGTCACTGTTCCTGGACCCTCTCATGGAATGAGCTAGGAAATGTATGTGAATATGACGTGTATTTCTGTATTTGTATCTGTTGAAAATCATGAATTCACAGTGAAACCTCCATGTCCACTCTAGCACCACAGTTTATTCTATGTTTCTCTCCATGTATACCTCCCTTCCCCAACAGTGAGGCACCTGGCCCCCATTATCCTCACTGTATTTACATATTCATTTAGTGTGTCCCCCCCCCCCACCCATGTATCACTCTCCCATCTCTCCCCTCTTCACCCTCACTAGGTTCTAACCTCTGCCCCCAGCTACCCCCACCTCCCCACCCTGAGCAGCCTCTGACTTCCCATGAAACTCCCAGTCTTGGAATGATGGTTTATAGCTTTTAAACTATGAGGCCCAGTTTCGGCCTGTGGGCCCTGGCTGGTGACCTGATATTAACTGGACGGCGAAGCTGGATTGTAAGCCCCTCCCGCCTCTCTGGTGCCCGGCCCTCCCACCTGTCCTAGCACTGCGTGCCTGTCAGCTCCGTGCTCCAGCACACCAAGCTCAGTCCTCTTTCTTGGCCTCTGCTCTTGCTGTTCTCTCTACCTGAACTACTTTATGGCTCCACCCACCCTTCCTCCAAGCCTCCTGCTCTGTTCAGACATCACCTGCTGCCAGAAGCTTCGTGGATTACCCCAGGTGCACTTCCTGGGTTCCTCCGGCACCTTCAGCAAACCCCGTGAGGGAGCACCACGGCATCCTCTTCCCATTGCCTTGTCTGCCTCTGTTGCTAAACTATAGGCACGTGGGGCCAAGGGCCGATTTTTATACGTGTGTTCCTAGTGCCTAAAAGAGGACTTAGCACATATTAGGTGTTCATGAATGTTAGTCAGATGAATATTAATAATAGTAACTGCAAATATTCTTACAGTACTTCCTGGGAGCCAGGCATGGTCCTAAGTGCTTTATATGCATGAAGCCACTTGGTCCTAACGGCTATGCTGTGAGATAGTATTGTTGCCCCCATTTTACAGCCAGAGGAACTGAGGCACAGAACGGTTATGTCAGTGACGTGCCCAGGGTCGCACAGTGTGGAGTCATGTTTGAGCACAGGTGGGCTAATTCCATAGTTCGTACATGTTCTTACCTCTCATATGCCTCTCACAGCGAAAGGGGTCAGCGTTTCAGAATAGGGGAGATGAGTAGGTCTGGATAATTGAGTCATGTGGACCCCTCCCTCTTGACCACACTCCCAGCCCGTTACTAGTGCCCCTCAGGGGCCCAAGAACAGATGACTGGTAGCTGAGCAGGCAGGAGGGAAAGTGTTGCCTTTTAACTTGGCAGCCCCAGGAATATCTTCTCCCCTGAGGTGTTAGGAAACCCAGCACGTTTCACGTGCAATTAGAGTGAGTGCACGGTAGGCAAATACCAGATCTTTCGCAAGATTCCAAGTCATCGCAGTGAGGTTAGCGGGGTGCTGACAGCTTTTCCCCATCACCGAAGGGGAACCACGTGCCAACTGGTCACCCCTGAGAGCTGGAGCGGCCGGCGGCTTCACCATGCCAAGTCCTGCTGGAGAGCCGGAGAGCACGGTGTGGACTTAGCGCTCTGGTGATAGAGCTCCGCTTGGTGAGAAGTGTCTGCTCAGGTTCAGGTGACAGGAAGGAAGCCAAGTGTGTGAGGAGCCTCCTCAGTGAATGCTGTGTAAATCCGCCACAGGCATTCATTTCCATACTCCTCTCAGTGACCTGGCAGGGCCTGGTATTAGTAGCCACGAACAAGGAAACTGAGGCTCAGAGCGGTGAAGCCATTTGCCTAAAGTCACACAGCAAGGAAGACCAGCCCAAGATTTGAACCCAGGGTGGTCTGCTCCCAAGGCCTGAACTCTTAATTAAATAGCTGGCCAGAATGACACCATGTCTGTCTGCCTCCCAAGCCCCCAAATCTTCTGCCACCCCCATGACCCTCGTTTGCTCTGGTGGGGCCCATAGGAGAGAAAGGCATCTGCTCCGTGTGTAGGGAGGAAACCCCTGTCTGACGGAGCCAGAGCCTTGGCAAGCGAACACCGAGCCTGTGGGCCTCAGGCAGGATTTTACCTTAACTTCATGCCTTGGAGTTGAGAATCCCCACAGGCAGGCTGCAGGAGCTGGGGCGGGGGGGAGTGGAAACAGGAGGGGCAAGGGGAGGCAGGAAAGGGAAGAGGGGGAGGAGAGGTGACTCCGGGCAAGAATGCAGTGCCGTCATGGAACTCAGGAAAGACTGCGTTTCCCTATTTCCTCATTGTTAGCAAAGCCCAAGACGTGGGTTCCGTTTGTTCCACAAGTGCTTACTGAGTGTCTGCTACGCCCCAGGCCCATGCTAGGGTCTGGGGACATGGCAGACGACAAAACCTGACAAGGTCCCTGCCCTTGTGGCGGTTCCATTGTGATGGGGGGAGCGGAGACCAACCCAGAAACGTAACCAAACGAAGGTCGTCTCAGGTAGTTTAAGTGTTGTGAGAAAGTACTAGCAGTACTAGCCTGAGGGCAGGGTCCCCTCAGAGGGGGGGTCCGGCAGGCCTCCTGGAGGAGGTGGCCTGAAAGAGTGGGAGAAGCTGGTTCTGGGAAGAACTGTGGCTCGCGCACCGGGTGGCATGCTGGCTGACGCCATCTCCCCTGCTGCCTGAGACCCGCACCCTTGTACCCACCTCACCCCTGTCCCCTTTGCTCTCTGCAGGTTTGACATCTACAGGAAGGTGCCCAAGGACCTCACGCAGCCGACATACACCGGGGCCATTAGTGAGTAGTGTCCTTCTTGCCGTTGCCCCCCGCCCCTCCTCCCATGCCATACCTGGGCCTGCTCTGCCCGAGCAGAGCTGCTGAACCAGAGAGGAAAGAAGGAGAGGAGAAAGGATGGGCATCTTGCCAGTCCTTCATATAGTTCCTCATCTGTCCACACCATGACCCTGCAAGGTATAGGCATCGTCTGTTTCTGGAAGGATACACCTGGAATCATCAATAGTAATTGCCCCTGGGAGGGGAGACGGGGGCTCAGGGGTTGGGGGAGACTTACTTTTGCCCTCATACCTTTTAGACTACTGGAATTTTTGACATAAGCATGTTTTTAATCATTAAATAATAATAGTAATTGCACCAGATTTTGGTTTCTTTCTTTTTTTTTTTCTTAAGATTTTATTTATTTGAGAGAGAGAGAATGAGAGAGAGCACATGAGAGGGGGGGAGGGTCAGAGGGAGAAGCAGACTCCCTGCTGAGCAGGGAGCCCGATGTGGGACTCGATCCTGGGACTCCAGGATCATGACCTGAGCCGAAGGCAGTCGCCCAACCAACTGAGCCACCCAGGCACCCCAGATTTTGGTTTCTAAATGCCAGTCTTCAGTAAAAAGACCTAAGGCTCCTTGAAGAAATAGCTGTTTCCAGGGCTGGGGCAGGAAGAGCACAGAATAAGTGTGGATCAAGCTTGGGCCAAAAAGCAAAGAAGCTCCAGAGGAAAGAGAAGGCTGGAGGTGCATCAGCAGGAAACAGGAGCACCATGAAGGGGGCCAAAGACCAACACTGGGGCGATCTGAGTAACAGATCACGGCACAATTGCCTCATGTGCTGAAGAATTACCAAAAAGGAACATGAGTCTGTACGGATGTAAATAAATGGGAGAGAAGGGGTGACACTTCCTTACAGAAGAATTCCAAATAATGTATCTGAATAAGTCCCCCTCCAGGAGGTCAAGCTTCATTCTCCTCTCCTGGAGAATGGGCTGGACTCAGCAAAACACTTGCAAAGAGCAGAGAACGGAAAGGAGAGAGTAACTTCCCTGTGGAGCTACCCAGAGACAGCACCTCAACCAAGTGATAAAGGTTGACGTCAACCAGTGAGAAGTCTTGTGGACGTCACACACCCCCGATGGGATGGAATGGGAAGGGCACCTCCCCTCCAAGGGATCGTCCCAAAAAAGGACAGACCTGTCCAATCATGGGAAAACGTCAGCCAGTCCCAGGTTGGGGGACATTCTAGAGACATCTGCCAGTACTCTTCAAAAGTGACAAGGTCTTGAAAACCAAAGGAAGAATGAGGAACTGTCAGTGGATTCAAGACTAAGGACACAGGATGACTAAATGCAAAGTGGGGTCCCAGGTCATGTTGAGGAACAGCAAATGAGCATTAGTGGGGAAACTGGTGAAATCTGAGTGAAGTCTGTAGCTTAGTTAATGGTATTGTACAGTGTTAATTTCTTCATTTTGACAACCGTACCATGGTTATATAAGATGTTAACATAAGGAGAAGCTGGATGAAGGGCATATGAGAACTCTCTGTACTATCTGTGCATCTAGTATTACTCAACAATGAGAAGTTTATTAAAAACAAACTAAAAGCGCCATGCAAGCAGGAATACTTCATAACCTCATATTCTAGATGAGAAAATGGGTCCAGAGAGGTGAAGTGACTTGTCTGCGGTTTCGTAAGCCTCCTGCACCCCCCGCCTGACCCCCTGCTGGCCTCTCCAGTGCTTGGTGTGGGGGAGGGATCCTCCCTGTGGACTGTCCCCTGAGCAGGGCTCTGGGGCTGGGCAGTCAGGTTGGAACCCACTGCTGCCTCCCAGGGTGGGCCATTGTCAGGTAGGGGGATGACCCCAACTGGGCCTGCCCGGCCCTCCCTCATTGAGGTTGTGGGTGCCTTCTGCAGCCCTGGATCCCCACATTGCTGGGGAGGGGAACAGAGCAGCCAGGTGACAGGATGCATGTCCTACAGGCTTCAGGTCTTGCAAAGCTGGGTTCATTCTCCCATCTAGTGGTTGGTGACCTTGGGCAAGTCACTTCACCTCTCTCTGATTCTCAGTTTTCTGATCCGGGGAATAAATGAGTTGCCACCTGTCAAGTGTGGGATATGCGCAAAGTCCTCAGTGCTTGGACTACCCTCCTCTTGTCACTGACCTCCTGGAGCCCCCAGCCTGTGAAGGTCCGTGACAGCAGATGCTGTGACGCTTGGTGCCTGTGTCCCCCACGAAGAGGATATTCAAGGCACGTCAGAGGCAAGGGGCGTGTTCATCTATCTGTCCTACTAGTTTATGAGCCTGGTCACAAAAATTTAAGTGAGGTGTCCTGTCCCCTCCCTGCCACCAGCCATCAGTTCAGACCTCTGCTTCATGGTCTCTGTGGTCTCACCCTTACCAAGTATATGTGACAGTCAGGTCTGTATCCTCCTGGAAGTTTTAAAAAATAGATGCACACTTGAATATACCGATATTGTTGTTGTAAGCAGAGAAGGGAGCATACTGTGCACACCACTCTTCCCTGCCTTTTTTCCAACTGATATATCCTGGATACCTTTCATACCAGCACATAAACGGCCCACTACATTCCACCCTCCCGCTGTGTCTGGCAACCCACAGTTGCCATCATCTGGGCAACCCACGGTTTATGTAACCAGTCTCCTGGGGTGGACATTCTTGATTCCAATTTATTGCTATTGCAAACATCCTTGTCCATATATTTTTATATCCTTGTATGGTTATTTCTGTAAGGTAGCTTTCCTAGAAGAGGAGTTACTGGGTCAAAGGGCATGTATATTGTAAAATTTAGAAGGTACTGCCAGATGGCCCTCCAGGGATGTGGTCTGATTTGCAGTCCCAGCTACCGCATGCAAGACAGCAAATTCCTTTACACAAGAGGAAAAAGGCATGAGGCATGGGAAGCCAGCCCTTAGCTACCATTTAGTGAACAAATATTTATTAACTAGGTCCTGGGGCCAGGTCCCGTGCCAAGTCCCAGGATCGTGTTGATGAATGGGCTTCAGTCTTTGTCCTTGAGGAACGCACGGCTTAGCAGGGCAGCAGACACAAAACCATCCTGTCTCATTACGTTGCGATTGTGCTCTTAATAACTGAAAGAAACAGCAAGGGCGCTGGACAATCACAGATCACGGTTTGAATTCTGCCTCCTTCACTTAAGAGGCCGTTTGGCCTTGGACAAATTCCTTGACTTCCCAGAGTCTTGGATGTTGGGTCCTGGGTCCCATGTCCCTTTTGTGGACTGCACCGGGTTTCCCACTTGCATGTGTTCTCTAGGGGTCACAGTCCTACGGTCCACTGCCTGAGTCTGTTTCAGAAGAAGTCTGGTATCGGAGAGCCTTAGCTTCTTGCCCAAACATGGATGGAAAACCCTCATCAAGCCTTCAGTATCAGAAAGGCCTTTCTGGTTGAAATACCTCCTACCTGCCTTTTATGTTTTTCATTCATTCATTCATTCATTCATTCAACAAATATTCATTTTGTACCTTCTCTGAGCCAGACACTGTGCTAGACCCTGGGGCCACTGTGGTACTGAGACATTGTCTCTGTCCTCCTAGTATGGGGTACTTGTAGGGTGAGCAGTCACAGAGTGTCTGTGATCAGGGCTATTGGACAGTGGGTTTCAGCTGAGCAGACTCAGTGCTTACTGTGTCCACCTGTTGGGTTGACCAGGCTTCATCCAGGCCTTGGACAGAGCACACAGATTTCAGAAAGGAGCCTTCCAATCCCTGTCCCTCCATCCTTCGATCTGGACTGAGTTAGAGGTTTGGGGCCCTTTTGCAGGCTTGGGGGAAGGAAGGCAGTTAGAAGACCTGGCTTGGTCTAGGTCAACATTGACCTTCAGAAATACCTCCCTATTTTGGGCCTTCCATTACAGCATCCAGTGGGTTGCTGGGGCTTGAGCGTGGTTTGGGAGGGGTGAAAATGGTTCTGAAATGCCAGTGCTATGTGATCCTGGAAGATTCCAGGTGAAGGATGTTTTGCCTGGTGGGGGGATTCTTTCCTATGTATCCTAGCTGCAGTTTGCGGGTGAGAAAGAGAAGGACATGAGCTGGGAAGTTAGGACGGGTGGCTGCAGGAGTGCAGCACGTTGGTCCAGCCACTGGAGAAGACAGCTGAAATTTGTTTCTATGCCACAAAAGCAAGCAAGCAAACCCTCCGTATAAACTCATGTGGCATGTATTTAGACATAGGTTGCCAAGTGAGCAAAGCATGGTTGAAAAGGTTGTATATGTTATGCTGTTGTTTTCTTGGAGGAAAAAAGGATGTATACGTCTATGCTTAATGCCTGTGGAAGGATGCAAGACCATAATGCTGATACCTCTGGGCAAGGGGCTGCAGATCAGGAGTGAGAAAGAGACTCAACACCCTCTGCCTTTTTAAGCAGCTTGATTATTTTTCTTACCATGTGTATGTGTCACCTCTTATGAAAAGGAAAAAAAACAAAGTAAAACCCTTTAATACTTACTGCCCCATATAGCTTTTTCAGTGTTTGGAGAATTGGAGAGTCATTCTAGGATCCTGTAGGTTGGTCTGGTTTTAGAGATGTGGTTGGAACTCTGGGGATGTCCCTGTCTTGCTCTTCACTTGGGAGTCCTAGATTTTGGAGTTTCTTTTCTCAGGGCATTGCCTCTAGAATTCACAAGTTCCAGGCCTGTCCCCCCCCACCTGCCTTCCAGTGTGTTGCCGGACCTGGTCTCTTCCTCTCTGAGCCACCATTTCTACACACTTCACAGGGGCGTGTGCCCCCGTCAGGCGAGAGTGTGAGATGTCAGGGTGGCTGTTCATGCTCCCACGGCAGGGCACGTAGTAGGTGCCCAGCAAACTCTTACCCTCTTCCTTCTTCACTCGGAATTCATCTTTGTCCATTTTAAGGTAGGTGGGTGGATGGATGGATGGATGGATGATGACTGGTTTTAGCATTTATCACAGTGCTTAGCCAGTCCAGGAGCAGGCCATCAAGAAGGTAGCAGAATCAGCAAGTGGGACCAGGAATTTTTTTTTCTTTGCAGGAAACTACGGGTCACCCCATTTGTCAGTCACCTTTCCCAAACCCTCCAGGGTCTCCCTGATGAAAAGTCCTAATAATGAGTGAATGCTCGAGCCTTTATTACCTGCCAGGCACTGTTTCAAGCCCAGTCTCTATGTGGTGGAAATTCTCAGAGCAGCCCCACAGGGCATGTTGCCATTTAACAGATGAGGAAATGGAGGCAGGGAGAGGTAAGTAACTTACTCAGAGACCCACAGCAGGTGAGCCGTGGGCCATACTTTGTAAGCCCTTGCCCACGGCACGCCTCTGTGATAAGCCAGACTAGGCGTGCTCAGCCCTCATTCTGTACTCTTGGGGGTGCCTCCTTGTCTGTTACTCCCTCCTGTGTGCCCAGCTCCGGGCCAGGCACTGGAGCTGTGGGGTCTCTGCCTACAGGGATATCAGCTTAGTGAGAGAAAGCAGCCACAAATAGCCAAAAAATATGTGGAAAGTATGAGAATAGATTCTGGGAACACAGAGGAAAGAGGGACCAGCTCCACCTCTTGGGGTGAGGGGAGCTTCCCACCAGAAGAGATATTTGAGCTGGGCCTTGGCCTGGGAGGACAGGAAGGAGTTCACCTGGCAGAAAGGAGGATGAAGGGGAGGGAGAGGGGAAAGAGGAGGGAGGATGAGGAGGGGCTGGAACTGTGGGAACAAAGGAACAGCAGTAAGACACATATCTACAGAATGGCACATGGCTCAGTGTGGCTGGGTGTTAGATGTTGGGAGAGTATAAGGAGATGGGGCTGGAGCTGAGGGCCAGATCCTGGGACGCTGGTTATGTCTTGCCCCCAGTTGTGGCTCCAGGGGTCACAGATTTCATCCTTGTCAGGAGCTCAGCAGACGAGATAAATATGAGTGATGTGGGCCAGCTCTGGAGCTTTGTTCCATTCTCCCTGCATTTCAGACTTGTATAAAGAATTCCTTCCATAAAGAATTGTCTCTTCTCTTGAAGCACAAGTGCTCAGTTATCCTCATTTTCTGAACTCTGATGAGGACAGGGGCACAGTGTTGATGGTGCAGCTGGGGGTGGCAATAAACAGTGACAGACAGTTGGCCTCAGCTTGCGAATCAGGGAGACAAGAGGGAGTGGTAGGGCCTATGGCAAACTGGCCAGCTCAGACCCCATGTGGGAACAAGGGCTTGAGTGTGGTGGAGCAGCCAGAAATCTGGACTTTTATGTGAAATCATATTGTTCAGTGTCATCTCCGGATTTTAAAATCCATACCACTTTTGCTGAACAGTATACATTTGTGGGCCACCAATTTGCAACCTCTGTTGTTGACTGACCTCTGCATTAATATGCTCGTGTGGAAGGAAGCCAGGCTGGCCGCCCTGAGGACCTGCCTACCTACGGGGGTCAGTCCCCACAGGAGGGTCAGCTCAGTACCAAAGACAGTCTAGCTTTCTGGGAACAGGGCTGCTTCGACTAAGAAGGGGCTTTGGAGTGTCAGTGGGGCCTCTCTCCCCCTCCCCCTAAGCAGCTTTCCTCAGAGGGCAGGGGGAAGGGAGGGGAGGGGTGGGGAAGGACCAG
The DNA here is from genome assembly GCF_002201575.2 of Neomonachus schauinslandi. Classification (NCBI taxonomy): domain Eukaryota; kingdom Metazoa; phylum Chordata; class Mammalia; order Carnivora; family Phocidae; genus Neomonachus; species Neomonachus schauinslandi. The sequence goes on along the minus strand of NC_058409.1, from coordinate 89,591,046 downwards.
CCCCCCTCAGCCAGCGTCCTCTACCCTTAATGGTGTGTCTCTGTGTTGTTCCTTCCAGTCTCTGTCTGCTGCTGCCTCTTCATCCTCTTCCTCTTCCTCTCGGAGCTCACCGGATTCATAACGACGGAAGTGTAAGTTCCATGCCCCCTCAGGGGGCATTCTAGAGCTTTCTGTGACCCCAGATGAGAGGAGGGAGAGGCTTTAAAAAGGAGAGAGACCTCTGAACCTTCCAACTCTCTCATTTCCAAGCCCGTGGCGTCCGTCACTCCTCTATTTCTTAAAAGGGTTTTGAAGTTAGAGCGAAAGCAAACACTGTTTTGTTGAAGCCAAAGAGAACATTCGGGTTCTGTTCTGTGGGGGGGGGGCCTCCTGGGTACTCAGATGAACAGAAATCATGGACCCGTCTCTGCTGTCCCTTTTGTTTGGCCAGTGGGCTTTTTTCCCTCTGAATCATCGCAGGGTCATTTGATGTGAAAGCTGGGGGAGTTCAGAGAAACGGGTGCAGCTTCCTAGCCGAGGGGGGCGGGGCTGCTGACATCAGAACCCAGCCCCCACAACTAAGCCCCCTTCCCTGCTCGGAGGCCCACACTCCGTGAGGAATCAACGTGGGCTTCCTGGCAGTGCTTGACGCATTGTGAATCGATACCCGATTTCTAGAATCATCCTTTGCCCAGATAACCTAGTAAGTGCTCTGGGGTATGTGTAACACAAATGCCATTGGAATTATTCAGTCACAGCCTCATCAGCTGCCCTGAGGTGGAATTAGACCCCAGAGCTTCCTGCCTTGGCCACTGGCTCAAGGCTTCCAAGCCTCTTCATTCCTGTGTTTACAACCCAGAAAGTCATCATGGGGCTGGGCCCTGGCCACCCACTCCCCTCTCCAACACGGGAATTTTCTTTCTCGCTCATGGAATTTCTTGGTTTCCTTTGCCTCCCTCTCAGCCACAAGACAATAGGAAACAAAAAACATAGTTGCTTAGCCCAAGACAGGCCTCGTAGCTGTGGAAGTGTTACCACCTTTAATCCTCAGACAGCCCTGGGATGTACTTACCTCCTTACAGAGGAGGAGAACTGAGGCTCAGAGAGGTGCAGGGACTTGCCCATGCTCACACACTGAGGAGGGGGCTCCCGAGGTCCGCCAGTCTCCTGAACCCACAGGTGTGTCGGTCTTATCTGTTCCCCACCACCACCCGCCAGCCAAATCATGTCATTCCTGCCCTCCGCTGGTTTGGGACAGTTTGCCTTCCCTGTCCCTCTGATCCTATTCTTAACCCTGATGGCACCAAAGCCCAGGGGGTCTCATGGAGTGGTGGAAAGAGCTCTGGACAAGGCATCGGGAGACCCAGGGCCAGGCTTCTGCTTGATTACCACTTTGCTATGTGACCCTGGGCAGGTTGCCAAACCTCTCTGGCTCTCAGTATTGCTGGCCAAACAAAGGAGGGTACACCAGAGTCAAAGCTTCCAGGTCTGGGGAGGTTTGTCTGCTTCCCAAGACCATGTGACCCCCTGACCATGCAGGGGTCAGAGAAGGTTCTTTGTCCACTCAGTTCCTAATGGGGGGTGGCTCTATGCATATTTGGGCCACTGGATGTCTCAGGGGTCACCCCATCATGAGTCGGAGTTGGAAACAGGGACAGCAGCAAGATATTAAGACCTACTGTGTGCCATACACCTTCTGGTCTTTCCAGGTGGGGGAGGCGGTTGCTGTACAACCCCCTCATGTTCTGAGCAAGGTGAGTGGGGTACATGTGTGACAGCAAGGAAGGAGCCCCAACTGTATCCCAGGCACCAAGGAGGCTTTATATATTCCAAACAGGGCCGCTAGGAAGTGTGAAGGTCCTGAGGCAGGCATTACCTGGTGTACGTGCAGAGCAGATAAAGAGCTGGTGTGGCTTTGGAGCAAAGTGAGCAAGTGGGGAAGATAGAATATGGAGTAGGTAGGACCAGGTTGGACCAGGTCATGCACACTGTTGTGTATTAATGGGACTCATTCTTGGTCCTGAGCTCCCAGAAGTCAGAAACCAGGTCTGCCTCATTCATTGCTGTGTGGTTCCATGCTCAGAGGAGCTGAAAATGCCAACAGTGGACACAAACCATGAACAAGTGAACAGAACTAGACTATATCAATTAGTGAAAAAGGCTCTGAAGAAAAGAAAAAAAAACACAGGGCAGGAGACAGAGAAGGTATGTGATATTTGGTGAGGTTTAAATAAGATTATTTACCAGAAAGGTACTTAATGTAGCACCTGATATACTTTAATATCCATGGATCCATAGCTCTTCACGCATTTATTCATTTCATATTCATTTCCCATCTAATGCTAAAAAGGTAAGGCCACCCAGCACGTGCCATTTAATGAACATTCCATGAATGTTAATTTTCTCGTCCCCTCCCCTGAGCTGAGAACAGCCTCCTTCACCTCCTGCTGACAATGTGAGGGGCAGCTTATTTAGCTGTTTGTCAGCTCAGCCCATGGTGAGGTAGGGTGCTGAGCCAGTGGGCCCCAGACAGGTAAGTTGTGACGTCAGAGCTTGCGACTGGAGCAGGTGGGGCGCTACCAGCTGTGTTAGGGGCCACTCGGGCAAGCCTGCCAGCTTGTTCTGTTTAGCCAGGACAGGGCACGCTCCTTGCCCAAGAGCACAGTGTGTTCCTGCTGCTCTGCCTTCTGCCCTGCTCCAGGATTTCCCTTTCCTGACTCCCGGGGCATCCTGGACACTCTGGTCCCAGCACCTCCCTGGAGAGGACGAAAGATGAGGGATGAGTAGAGTAATCAGACTGTAGGGCTGTTCCCGGTGTGTTTATCTTTTGTCCTCTGCTAGGCTCTTCATTTGCAATGTGAGTGGCTGGAGGGGGGAGGGAGGGAGGCAGGAATGAGAAGAGAGACCTGTGTGTCTGGAGCCCACGGGCCAGAAGCCCCATCTGTCATGATGCAGGGACCCTAATGCCCCCTCTCCCCCCGCTGCCACATGACCACGGTGTAGGAGTGCCCAAAAGGAGTCTGTAGGGGTGAGGACTGAGGACTCCACAGAAAAATCCAGAGGAAAAAGGATTGTTCTGGTCTTCCTGCTATCAGAAGCTTCTCTGATCCCTGGGAAGGCCTGCCACTTTGGGAAGAAATCAAGGTCACAATTATTCTTTAATGGATGGCTGGCCCTCCCTGGCAGTTTTGTGACCACAGTGGGTCAGCCCCCCCGCCCCATGAGATCGTATCCCAAGGAAATGAGGTCACTGCTGGTAGGATCAACATTGCTCCAACCCGGACCTGTGGTTATCAGTGACATAAGACACTATTCTGGCCCAGCCCGGTGGGGAAAGGAGGCCTGTTTGTTTGTGTGGTTGGATTCTAACCTGGGCTTTAGACAGGCCATTAATTACCCTTGGGAAAGTGGCCCCATAGGGTGCTCTGCAGCTTCAGGTTTCCAGGGGAGCAGCAACCCCCCCCCCCGCCCCCACCTCCAGACAACATGGCTGCAAAACATTCCAGCCTTTGACTGCCCAGGCTTGGCTGCTCTTAATTATTAACCCAATGAGGATTTATAATAAGAAAACGTAGTAACTGGAACTCTCCACTGATAATTTATAGTATAATACATGTGTTATACTTTCTAGTTACAATTTATAATGGGCAACCGCGTGCCCGCCAGCCACCTAGGTTAGCACTTTACAGTGATCATGTCATTTAATCAGCACAGAATCCCTTGAGGGAGGTTCTCCTGTTAGCCTTAGCCCCACTGTACAGCTGGGGAAACTGAGGCACCGGGAGGCTCAGGCCACAATGGGGTTAGTAAGTGGTGGAGCCAGAGTCAAACCCAGGTCCATCTGACACCAGAGCCCAGCCTCAGCACCCCTGCCCTGTCATACCACCTTTTTCTGCCCAGAGCATTTTGGGTCCCCAGATGCATGGGAGCTGCTGCCTTTTGGTCAGAATGTTGGACTGGAAGACTTGGATACACCCTTCCAGGGTGAGGTGGCCGAGCAGGCAGTCAGAACTCCAGGAAGCCATTGCCCACCTAGTGGGAACTTGGAGGTTACCTTGAACTGTGTACTTACATGCTCCATAGCAGGCCCCTAGTGGGGAGGCCAGGAGCTTAACCAGGAGGAAGACCTGGCTGCCTCCCTCAGAGCCCGAGTTACCCACTCTGAGGCCTGCGTTGGGAGCTAGAGCCAGGTAGAGAGACCCAGGATTGTCGTGTGAAGGAGCACTGGTGGGCCTGAAGGCTTCCAAGCTTGGAGTGACTGGACCAGGTTCATGCTGCAGCACAATCACCTCTTGTGAAGGTGAACTGGGGGCAGGGTGACCCTGGAGGGCAAGGCCCTGGTGAAGAGACTGGGCGATGGCAGTGGAGAAGGGGGTGGGGGCAGGACTCGGTGGATTTTTGGGGCCCCCACCTGGTAGGGAATAGGTGGGAATACTTATTTATACTTGGAATGGTCAGGATTTAAAAGAAGGTCCTAGAGGGCTTGCTTACATAACGTACATCCCTCCCCTTCCAGCCTCTGTGGGCCTCACTGCTGTGTAAGTTTCCATTAAATCAAATTATTAAGCACAGAGGTCAGCGACTTTGGGCAGGAATCTGAACTATTCAAGTGCTCTTCTAAAAGCAAATAAAATTGTTTTCCATAGATGTCATCGGACTCACGCCTCAGCCTAGAATTTCAGGGCCCTTGGTTACATTCCACCTTCGCTCCCCCCCACCCATACACCTCCCCAGTCCCTCTCATTCTCTCCCTACATGGCCACCGCTCACTGACCCCCACGCAAGCCAGCCAAATCCCTGACGCTGTGTGGTGTCCCCCAACTGGAATGCGCCCCCCTCTCCTCCACCAGCATACGTTGCTTACGTCCCCCATTCATTCTGTAGAGGTTGTGATCTCGTGCTCTGTTCTCCTGGCTCGGGGAGCCCTGGTCCCACTCGGTTGGGGAGTCAGATGTGGCAGCCTGACAGGGTGAGGCAGATGGAGGTGACCAAGGGAGGCTTGTGGGGCACAGATGGAAGGGCCCCTTTACACCTCCATGCCCTTTGGGTACTTGGGCCATGGGTGGGGATGGGGTGGGCTTCTGAAGGTTATCAGAAAGATGATGACACTGCATCACAGGTCTGCTTGGGGACACTTGCCTCTCAGTTTTTCATTGATTCCTTGCCCCATCCAGTTTAATGCAGTGGAAGGAGCATGGCTGTGGGCTCCCATGACTTTTATCTATCATTCTCTAAGCCCAGTTTCATCCTTGTGAGAAGAGAACAGTAACCCTACTAAACATTGTCTTGCTGTAGGTATTAAGTGAGATACCACATGTGAAAGCCCCCAGCATAGTGCTTGGCACCAGCTGGGTGCTCAGAACGGGAATATTTTCTTTGATTAATTATAAGCAAAGCCACCTTTCACACGGGCTTAGTATGTACCAGGGGCTGTAAAGCACCTTACGTCCATTAACACATTAATCCTTGTGATGAGAAAAGCAACTTTTGAGGAGAACAGACTTTGTTTTTCTGGGTTGCTGCCTAGGCATTTTACAGTATGATAACCCTACTCTCACTCAGAGTCTGGACACTAAGATAAGGACTTTTGAGTTGAGGATGCCCGCCATGAGTGCCCGCTTTTATTTTCCCGGGGCACCTTTTCAAATAACTACTTAGAGTTAAGGCGGGAGGAGAGTTGGTGACCTCTGCCCCAACCATCATATAAGTAATAAGTGCTCGCTACCCTGCTCTCTATCTCCTGCTCGCTCCTGCCCTCCCCCTGGCCCATGGCATACACACCCCCATTCCTGGGATCTGTAAGTAATAAATCTTGGGACTCTTTCTTCCTTTGTGTGGGTGTATTGAAACTGTGCCTTCAGTCAAAATGACCCTGTGGGTTTCACTTCCCCAAAGTGGGAGCTCGGATGCTGAGGGAGCTACCTGGCAAGACTGTGTGGGTGGCTTGTGCCCCCTCGTTCAGCAGGTCATAATTGGCATGTTCTCGATTTAATACACCAGCTGTGGGCCCCTCAGCACAGTCCTTACCACAGTGCTGTGAGGTGGATACCTGTTATTACCAACTCTGAAAACCCTGATACTGTGAGAACAATAAAAGTAGGGGACACTTTCTTATCGAGCACTTACAGTTGACTAAGATTATGCCTGTCCATGATTGTCCCTGTTTTACATCTGGGAAAACTGAGCTTGGTAGAGGCAAAGCCCCTTGCGTAAGGCCAATCAGCTAGAAGGTGGCAGAGCCAGGACTTGAACCCTGCGAGTCTGGACTTCACCAAGAAAGGCCTGCGCAAGGCCCTCAGAGAAGTGAGTAACATACACCCCCCTGTCCTGGGGCAACCTGCAGCTTTATTGCTCACAGCCCTGGGAAGCAGCCCGAATCCTGACCCCTTTCTTGTTCCTTCTTCTTTCTTCCTCTTTGCCCTTCCCTCCCTCCTGGTTTTCTTCCCTTCTTTTTGAGAGGTGTATGTAACTTAGAGACAGCAAAGCGCACAGATCTTAAAGGTGAGACTTGATGACTGCTTGCCTGTGCTTACACCCATGTCACCATCAGCCCATCAAGACAACACCTATCCACCACCTGGAAGCTTCCCTTGTGCCCCCTCCCAGTCAGCATCTCCCACCACCACCACACTATTGTGACTTTTATTACCATAGATTAATTTTGCCTGTCTTCAGACTTCATAGAAAGCTTTCCCAGTTTTACAGTTAAGGAAACCGAGGCTCAGAGGGGTGAAGCAACTTGTCCCAGTTTTCCCAGCTTCTTAGAGGCAGAGCCAGGAGGTGAGCCCATATCTGTCTGCCTCTGCCCCATGGGTCTTCTCATCACCCTTGTTAGTGACAGGAGGAATCAGGCCCATGGGTCCCGAGACAGCAGTAGATCGACAAAAAACTTTTATTGCCCCTCCAGGTAGGTTGATTTCTGGCTGTCCGTTCACCTTTTAAAATCAGTTCAGCCCCAGGGGTGCCTGGGTGGCTCAGTTGGCTAAGCATCCAGCTGCTGATTTCGGCTCAGGTCATGATCTCAGGGTCCTGGGATCGAGCCCCGTATCAGGCTCCATGCTCAGTGGAGTCTGCTTGAGATTCTCTCTCTCCCTCTGCCCCTCCCCCCTTAAATAAATAAATAAATCTTAAAAAACAAAAAGTCCTTTCAGCCCCAGCCATTAAAGTTAGCTAGCCTTGGCAGGCATCTGCAGGTGGGCTGTGGGCCGGCTTGCAGCGCCGGCCTGGGGTAGCAGGAAGCCAACAGGATTGGAACATCTGCCTTGCATTCACAAGGTGGCAGTCGGGGCCTCGTTGGGTAGGCGGCACAGGTGGTGGAACTGCATTTATGTGGCCGCCCAGAGCCCTTTAGGAAGGCACCTGGGAGCAGCGCGTTCTAGCCTTACGTAACCAGACCGGCCGAGCTCTGCAGGCTTTCTGTCTCTCCCGAGCACCTCAGCCCCTTTGTTCTACGTGGCACTAGGTAGCCTGGGCTCTGTGAGCTGAGAGAGGCCCCTGGGGGCTTGAGGGTGAGCTCACCTTGGTGCCATACCTGGGATTCACCTCTTTCTGCACTGAGGTCACCTCCAGAGGATTGCCAGGGGATGACATCATCCCACAATCCCTCAGTGATGTGCTGAGGCCCCGCTTCCCAGGTGGGAAAGGTGAGTAGCTTCAAGGAAGAGTCTCCCTTGTTTGGGAAGGGAAGGCAGGGTCTCCTCTCCATGACGGTCTGTTAGTCATCCAGCGATCTCATCACTCAACAACCCTTTGGAGTTGCAAATCAAGGCTGGCTGGCGTAGAAATGGGGCTCTGAAGGCTGAGGAGGAGAATTTGGCTGTGGAGATACTCATCTTCCGGCATACCTCCTGTGGTCCTGCTTGCTCCTCTCCCACTGGTCATTTGTTCTTTTTGTTCCCCGATAGGGGCCAATGCTATGAGCCTGCCAAGCACAGGCTCCTATCTTCCCGCCCCACAGCCTGTGTGTGGCCTCAAGAGAGCCAGCCCGCCCCTCCCTCCCTTTTACGCCCTTGACCCTAGATGTTGAGAGCGAGAGCAGGGGAGATAGCATGAGCCCTGGAAAGCCTGGGTCTCAGGCAAAGAGCAGACAAGCCCCAAAAGCCCTTCTTCCCTTCAAAAAGGCGACTTTTTGAGCCCACTGTTTCTTTTTTTTTTTTTTTAATTTTTTTTTTATTTATTTATTTGAGAGAGAATGAGAGAGAGAGCACATGAGAGAGGGGAGGGTCAGAGGTAGAAGCAGACTCCCTGCCGAGCAGGGAGCCCGATGCGGGACTCGATCCAGGGACTCCAGGATCATGACCTGAGTCGAAGGCAGTCGCTTAGCCAACTGAGCCACCCAGGCGCCCTGAGCCCACTGTTTCTTAATTGAGCATCAGCTACATCACGTTAGGGGCTAGGAGCATAAAGACAGGGTCTGAGTAAAAATGCCCTTGCTGTGGCCACTCTTTCCCAAAGATGAGGCTATTTACAGGGCTTCCTGGGACTTGAATTGCTTAGAGCTGCAAGCCTTTATTCTATAGCCTGTGGATAGGACCCTGGTTAATGCTTACAATAGCCACAGCCCAGCCACTTCAAGCTGCCCCCATAGCTGTTCCCTAGGCCAAGCCTCTAGATTCCATTCCTTCTCCCCACGGGGAGTGCTCTGGGAATTAGGAGTGGGCTTCAGACACGGCCATCCAGTGTCTACTCAGCAGCTCCTCGGGGATATCTCCAAGACACTTCGAGCTCAGCACAGCCACGTGGAACTCGGCACCTTTCCCTCCCCACTGCTCTTCTTCCAGGGGCTCCCAGTCCAACAGAGGGTTCCAGAAGGAACGTGGCAGTCTGCCTGCATGCCTCCGTCGCCCCACCCCCACGCCCCATCCAGCAGCGAGTCCTGCCCGCTCTAGCATTCCATATCTTCCGTCCCTCCCTCCTGTCCACCCCCCAACACACCCGTGCTGGCCGTCATCTGTCCCCTGTACCACTGCCTCAGCCTCCCGTGTGGTCTCCCCAGAGACAGTGGCCCCTGTAGTCTGTTAAAGTGTAAGCCTGACCGTGCTGCTGCGCTCAGGAGGTGAAGGCCTTCCCAGGGCCTCCGAGCCTGCCTGACACAGCCCCTGTCCATTCTCCAGCTACAACACGAACCCGCTTCCCTCTGCTCTACACTGCGACCACAGTGACCTTCGCTCAGTTCCCCAAATCCGCCACTTCCAGGCCTCTGCGCACACTGTCCTGGGGATTCCCCTCCCTCTTTGCTGGGACAGCCTCCTCATCCCTGAAGCCTCAACTCCCATCTCCTCAGAGAAGTCCCTCTGGCCCACCCTCCCCAGAGGTCAGTGGCCCTGTTCATCCCTCCCATGGCACCCCACAGCTTTCGGACAGTGCGACAATCATAGCTGGTGGAAGGTATTTATTTAGGGGGTGAGCAGTGTCTGTAAGGTTGAGGAAGGCAGAGATCACGTCTGACTGGTTACCCACTGTCTTTAAAGCCTGACAGGTAGTAGGCACTCCAGAAGTATTTGTTGAATAAATTCATGTTGCTCACAGATCCCAGTGTGGTGCCCTTGTCCTGGAGAGCAAGGTGGCATGGCTGTCCCTGGAGCACCCTGCCCCCACACTGGGCCTCTCTTCACAAAGATGCCCACGTCCCTATCCCAGAAACCTGTGAGTGTGTCACCTTACGTGGCCAAAGGAATTTTATAAATGGGATTCCGTTGAGCATCTTGAACTAGGGAGATGACCCTGGGTTTTCCGATGGGCAAAGTGAACTGACAAAGTTGCTGTAAGAGGGAGTTAGGAGGTCAGAGAGGAGTGAAGATGCCATGTGGCTCTACTGTGTTTGAAGGTGGAGGAGGTGCTGTGAGCCTAGGCAGCCTCTAGAAAGGCAAGCTGAGAAAGGCAAGACAATGGATTCTGCCCTGGAGCTTCCAGAAGGAGCACAGCCCTGCAGACCCATGTTACGCCCCTGTTCCAGGAGTGCAAGATAACAAATGTGTGTTGTTTTAAGCCACCAGCTTTGTGACAATTTGGGGCAGCCACAGAACACTAATATATCAGTCTAGTCATGTCTCCAGCCTGGTGCTCGCCCCAGGGCTTTATGAGCGCTGGACACTGAGGATGACCACCCAGGGAATCCCCCTTTCCCGGTTGAGTGGGAGGGTGCTCAAGAGAGTAGGGAGTAAAAAAAAAAAAAAAAAAAAAAGAGAGTAGGGAATAAGGCACCATGTGCCTGGTGCTGCCAGGCCCTGATGCCTAGTAAGACTCCCATTTCTCAAGTGTTCAGACACCCCATTAATAGTGAGTGGTATTATCCCATTTAACAGGCAGTTCACAGAGGTGAAGTTACCTGCCGAGTTCACATAGAAAGTGGCAGAGCCAGGATTGGAACTTGAATGTGTCTGACTCTGAAAGTATCCCTCTCCTTCTAAGTGGTAAAGCCAGCATTTGGAGAGGGCCCTCCAGATGGGAGCCCTGATCCCCTGTGCCTGAGCAGGCACGCGCTTCCCAAGATGGGAGTTCTAGTTATTTGAGCAGTGGTCACCAAGGGAAATGGTCCCTGGCTGGCCCCTGCAGCTAGGATGGTGCCCCATCTCAACAAAGGCTTCTGTACTTGTCTCCCTTAGCGTGAATGAGCTCTACGTTGATGACCCGGACAAGGACAGTGGGGGCAAAATTGACGTCAGCCTGAACATCAGTTTACCCAATTTGCACTGTGAACGTGAGTATTCCCGACAGCCCTCTGCTCCAGTAAGACCCCTTCGTTAGGCAGAGCTGGGTGTGCAGAAATGACGAGATGACCAGGACAAGTCAGCAAACCGGGCAAGCTGCGAATAGCAGGTAGCATAAGATTCTCCTTACTCTTTTTTGGGGGGGAGAGTGTAATCAACTGTGCATGCATTTGCAGAGTTTCTGGATTACAAAACCCATGAAATTGCTAACAGGGATTCCCTCTGGAGAGTAGCCACATTGGTGTGTTGGGCGCTGTCTCTCAGGTCAGGTTCCCAAGAAGCAGAGCCTAAGATTTTCTGCAAGTGAGTTATTGAGAGAGGGCTCTTGGAGGAACTGGAAGGGTGTGGGGGATGTGAAAGGACAAGCAGAGATGTATGTTCAGGGGAGGTCTAATCACATCCTGATTTCATGGAGCGCTGTGGCATATGCCAGAGTTTGTCCTACCCAGTAACAGGGGGGCCGAGCTATTATTACTCATATCCCTGGCTGAAGGCTGCAGGGTGATGTGCGGGGGAGGGGCAGGGAAGGGGGTCACATAACCCCTCAAGCATCTCGAGGCAAGGAGACCTGCCACCAGCCAAGAGCAGTCACCTGGAGAAGGATGCAGCTCTGAGCTGTTAGCAGCTATCGGGAAACTTAGTTTTTTATTCCATACTCTTGTTTGTTTCATTTGTTTTAACTGAGAGAACGAATTACTAGTATAAAACAAAACTCATTGGAAGTCTGGCTCTTTTGCCCACTAAGACTGTGTGACCCTGGCAAAGGTATGACCTCTCTGAGCCTGTTTCCTCATCTGTAAAAATGGGTTTAGTGCTGTCTATTGCCTGAGGTTTCTGGGAGGGCCTGATGAACTGGTTCCTAAACTTATCAAGTGGACTGTGTGTCCCCTCCTGGACTGCAGTTTTAGTGTCCCTTTGCCCCAGCCTGGCACGTAACCCGATGCGGGCCCTTCTCCTGCCACCCACTCCCTTCCTCCTGAAGGACAGAACATCGAGTGTGTCTGTGGACAGAGATAGGGAGCAATTCAGTTCTGTTATTGCTTCTGGTGAGAATTACATCACAATTTTGAATCCACAGTGGGCCCTGAGCCAGGGAACCTGTTGAAATAGGTCAGTTTTATTTTTGTTTTTTCTCTTTCTCTTAGAAAAATAATTCATCTGGCAGCTATTCATTCAGGAGTTGGTCGTGTCTCTGGAACAAGGAAATTCTTAGGCCAGAGGACTGGGATGATCGGGACGGGGGAGGGAAGGGATGTGGTTCCAGGCTCAGTCCCAGTGATGGGCCATGGCGGGGCAACCTCAAGCTTCAGGCTGCATCAGCCCACTGCGCCCCATATCTGCAGGGCCATAATCTGAACCCAGGTGGCTCCCGCTTGAGCCCCGCACCCTGGCTTCTCTTTAAAGGAACTTCACATTTTTATTAGAGAAAAAAATGCACGCTCATCATTGTACCTTTGGAAAATCCAGAGCAACAGAGAGAAGAAATCCATAATTTCACCCAGTGTCCCTTGACATTTGACACCATTCCATCCCGTTGGCCTTCCTTTCTGTGTGTTTCTAAACACGGCTGAGATCACGCTGTATGTGCAATTTCATAGCATGCTTTAAAAAGTAACATTTTATTGTGAACTAATACAGGAATATATTTTTTATTTCAAAAAAATCATATTCAAAATACAAAAGAAAATGTATAAAGAAAAAAGTAAAGGAAATACGTGTTCCCTGGGGTGCCATCCACCCCAGAGGAAGCTTCTACTAATAGTTGGGACTCCTTCCCTACCCCTCTGTGTGTGTGTGTGTGTCTGTCTGTCTGTCTGTCTCTGTCGGTGAACACATACCATGTTTAGGTGGGGATTTTTTTTTTTTTTTTGGCTTTTTCCTTTTTACATAATTGGGACTCAACTACATGGGACCTTTCTGGGGTTTCTTGTTTTTTTTCTACTAATATCTTGGAGCTGTTCTTATATTACTCATAATATTAGTAAGATGATAACCACAACTGCCATTTATTCTACTCCTACTCCAATCTAGGCTCTGTCCTGAATTCTTTGGCTGTGTTAGTGCGTTAAGATGAGAGATGCTCTAGCAGAGTGACCAAAGGGTATGTCCTCTGGATTAAAACTCTGTGGGTTCCAATCCAAGCTCCATTGTTTCTTAGCTATGAGATCTCAGGCAAGTTACTTAACCTCTCTGTGCCTTTGTGTCCCCCCATATAGAATGGGTCTGATAATATCTTCCCCACAGGGATGCTCAGATGGTACATTCTTACATTAAAAGCACTTAGAAGGGTGCCTAGCACGTAGTAAGTCCTGTTTTAATTTTTTTAATCCTCGAAAGCTTCAGATAGAGGAGGAAACTGAGGCACAGGAAGGTTAAGTAACTTGCTCAAGGTCCCACAGCTGGGAAGGGGCAGAGCCAGGAACCACAGAAGGTGGCAGGCCCAGAGCCCAAGCTCTTAGTCACTGGCCTGCTGTGAGCCGCCTCGCCTCACATGTAGATTTTGCTCTCTCCGTGTACCTGCTGCACAGCATTCCAGAGGGGGCTGTTCCGTTGACCAGTCCCTGTTGACAGGCAGCTGGGCTGCCTCCAGTGGTCACAGTTTCAAATAAAGTTGCCCAGAGCAGCCTTGCACACACGTCTGGACATGTGTGCGTCTGGAGAACAGGCTCCTAAGGGTGGAGCTGCTGAGTCAAACAGGGATCTGTTTGCATTTCTTTTAAATCAAACATTACAGCATCAGCATTTCCCACATACTACAGACCCATGAGCGTCATTTTTAATGACTACATCACATTTCCTTCTATGGATGGGGCCTCACTTGCTTCCCCTTCTCCACTGAGGAATACAGTTGTTCCCATTTTTCCCTTTTGGGGTTGGCTCACATAAAATTGCTTCCAGCTATTCTTTCTCTGTGTTACAACCTCCTTTCCAGGGCTTCTTTCAGGGAATCTTATGCGTTTTCATAGTTTACAAACCCATGCCCCTTAGACCTTCTCAGGGAATGCAGTTGGCGTGGGCCTGCCCATTTTACAGATTGGGAAGCTGAGTCACCGGTGGAGAGTCACATTGGAGGCAAGGACCAGGATTCCCGGGCCCCAGGTTTCCCATTCGGTGCACTAAGGAACCCAGAAAAGTGCCCGAGCTCCAGGAGGGCAGGGTCTGCCAGAATAGGCATTGGGTAAAAGAAGGTGTGAATGAATGAATGAATGATGAGTAAAGCGAATGAATGACTGCCTGGACCTGTTCGCCCAACAAATCCAGAGACTGAGACACATTAAATGCCACCATTCTTTAGGCACTTGCCATGTACTATGCGTCAGACCCTGTTCTAAGCACTTTCTACACACATTCGTTATTTAATCTGCATAATTCTCCAAAGAAGGTCTAATTATTATCACCCCCATTTTCCAGAAAAAGAAACAGGCATCAAGGGGTTATGTGCCTTGGCCAGGGTTGAAGAGCTGGTAAAAGGCAGGGCCAGGATTTAGACAACCTTTGAACCCCAACCCTCTGCTTCTCCCTGTAGCCTGGCTAAATTTAGCAGGTGCAGTCATCACCTCTGCAGCCCCACTAGCTGCTACCTCCCCCAGCTCTTTCCCCTCTTCCTTTGCAGCCCCAGGCAGTGGCAGGGACGGGACCTTGTGGGCTTGCTCCCTTTTAGTCCAGCCATCACCTTCTCCTCCTCCACTATTGGCTCTGGGCCCCAGACAGTGAGCTCCTAGATGGCCTGGGGCCCACCTGTCCATGGAGTGGATGAGGGGGCAGGGGTCCAGGGAGGAGAGGGCTGGCCCCACCCCCACTGCTCTGGGCATTTGTGACTCTCTCCTCTCCTTGCCCCCTGCAGTGGTCGGGCTTGACATACAGGATGAGATGGGCAGGCATGAGGTGGGGCACATCGACAACTCAATGAAGATCCCACTGAACAACGGGGCCGGCTGCCGCTTTGAGGGGCAGTTCAGCATCAACAAGGTATGGAGACCTGCATGGGCCCTTTGACCCGCTCCCTGTCCCTTTGGTCCCCGTCCTCCGAGAAACCAGTGGTAGAGCTGTGCTCTCCCTTGGCCTCCCCGCCGCCTCCCCCCACCCCCCGCAGCCAGAGCCTAATAAGCGTCAGGATGCCTGGTGTTTCCTGCTGAGAATCTGGGTGGGGGTTCCAGGTTCCCCGAGGCATGGAGCCCCTGCTGGCTGGTTCAGGAAGGGGCTACTCTTCTTCCCAACAGGAAAGGCAGTGGGTGGTGAGAAGACCATGGAATATACAGCCCTGAGTGTGTGTCCCAGCTCTACTTCTCTTGGCCAAGCAGCACTCTCCAAGTCACTGCGCCATCTTAGCCATCTTTAGGGGGAGGGTGTGATGATGGTAAGAATAGAATGATACCACCTGGTTCACAAAGTTTGTGTGAGGATGAAATGAGCTATTACACATTCATCCAAAAAACGTTTATGAGACACTTTCTGTGTTCTAGGGCGGGCTCTCGGCTCTGGGGCCGCCCAGAATAGGTGGAATGGACTGGAATCGGTGGAATAAGGGGGCAGAGTTCCCGTGCTCGTGGAGCTTCTGTGCTGGTTGGGGGGAGACAGACAGTATAAAAACTGAGAAACATTGCAGCGGGTGGGTCGTAGGCGCTGTGATGAGGAAGAAAGCGGGAGAGCGGGGTGGTTTGAAAGTACCTGGTAGGCTCCAAAGGACCACTCAGGCATTACTGCTGTTTTGTTGCTAGAACCAGGAACTTGAGATCCTGAGCCAAGGATGTGAGCAAGTGCATTTGGGAGCGCCGGGGAATCCCGGCGGGAACCGGCAGAGGTTGCCCCACATGCGCCGCACCCTTTTCAGCTCTTCTTACGAATTTTCACAGGGGAGCCTCTCAAGAACCCCGTGAGGTGGCACCATGTTACAGATGAGGAAACTGAGACCCAGAGAGGTTCAGTGTCTTGCCCAAGATCACACAGCTATCTCCCGTGTTCCATAGCTCCCCTTCCCAGTCCCACCAGACTGGGCCATTGGCCACTCCTGGCTTCTGCTTGCCCTCTTGTAGCCTCTGTTAAAACAGCCTGCCTCTGGTCCCTGGCATCTGAATCAGGCATTGCGAACTCACTGGCCTCACCCAGCCCAAAGACAAGTTACGTTTGTCCTATCCAGCTTTCAAACATGTCAGAGCCAATATCTAAAGATAGGGAATCCAGATTTCTGGCTTTTCAAAGTCAGAGGTTCTAGCCAGCCTGGGCCCACATCCCATTGGCACCTGCCATCTGGATCCAAGGGTCTGCCTGTTTAGACAGGGCATGTGCCCTCCTTCCCACAGTTCCTGCTGGGTGGCTGCAAGGTGTGACACTGGTGTGACTGGACCTGTCTCTCCCCATTGTAGTCTTAGAGCCTCTCCTCTTCACATGGCCACCGTGTGTGTTCTTTCTGGCAGAGTGGCCTTCTTCCATGAGAGCTCAGGGCTCCCTGAAGTGTGAAAGTAGAGAATGTTCCTTGTGCCACATTTTTGGGGTTAAACTTAAGTCACAGGGTCAGTGCTGTGCTCCATGATTCAGGTTTTATGGTGGTGATGGGAAACCATGTGAGAGTTGTAAGCGGGGAAGCAATGCAATCAGATTTATGGTTTAGAACTATACCATCCAATATGGTAGCCATTAGCAGTGTGGGCTATTTAAATTTAAATTCCTTAAAATTAAGTAAAATGAAAAATTCAGGCTTTCAGTCTCACTAGTCACATTTCAAGGACTTTATTAATAGTGGCTATCATATTAGTGCTCTATACCATTTTTATCATCAGAGAAAGTTCTGTTGGACAGCAAAACTTCAGAAAGCTCACCGTGACAGCTGTGGGGGGAGCACAGTGGAGGGGGCCAAGAGCAGAGGTCATGGTCCATGGTTGTGCAGCGGAGTTGGATAGAAGTGGTACGATTAGGGATGTGGAGTAACAAGACTTACTGATCAGTTGGATGCGGGTGGTGAGGGCAAGAGTGGAATCAAAGCAACCTCTTAGTTTTTGTCTGAACAACCAGGGGGTCCCATTTTCTAGATAGAGAGGCTTGGGTAAGCATGGATTCTATGGGCGATGGGGCTGGGAAGCAGTCCTTCAATTCTGGCTGTGTTTCATTTGGGATTGGAGGTGTGTTTCTGGGGTTCAGGAGAGTGTTCTGAGCTGGAATGTGAATGTGGGAGTCCTCAGTGAATAGATGATGTTGGCAAAGGGTCCATGGCACCAAAATGTAAGAACCCAAGGTCTTTTTTTTTTTCCTTTAAGATTTTATTTATTTATTTTGAGAGAGAGAGACAGAGCAAGAGAGCACGAGCAGGGGGAGCTGCAGAGGGAGAGGGAGCTGAGCAGAGAGCTCCCACATGGAGCTTGATCCCAGGACCCTGAGATCATGCATAACCTGAGGTGAAGGCAGACGCTTAATGACCGAGCCACCCAGGTGTCCCAGAAACCCAGCGTCTTGATGCAAATGTGGTTTGAGGACTGATTTCTGGTACACTCCAGCTTTGAGGAGTAGGGAGATGAGGGGGTGATGAAAGGTGGGAGAAGGGGCAGCCAGGCAGGTAGGAGGGAACCCGGCCTAGGCGGGCCCTACAATCTAGAAGAGAATATCAGTCAAGGAGGAAGGCTGGTGCTGCATGGGCGGGGCAGACTGCTGACCCGGGAGCTGCAGGGAAAGTGAATGACTTTCGCTGTGCAGGGCTGCCGCACAAGCAGGGCCTTGGGGAGCACAGAGGGCCTGGGGTCTGGGCTGCCGTGGAGGGGGGCCTTGGAGAGGAGAGGGTGGGGTCTGGGCTTGCAGGGAGCTGGGTGCATTGGCGGTGGGCCCAGGCTCTTGCTCTGCCCGCACCTATGCCCCTGGAGAACTGCTGCTCGTCCACAGACCTCCTTGACGTGGGTCCCTCCGGAGTCCCTCCTTCCCCTTCCTCTGACTGCCTCCTCCGTTATGCCCCATGTGCTACCGTCCACTTCACTGCTTGACTTCTTTTGACCATTGTCCCCCGCCCCTTGCTGATGAATTCACGCATCTTGCTATTGAGTGTCGCTGTGTGCGGGGCTCCACGCTTGGCATGGGGATGCAGTGCTGAAAGAAACAGCTATGGTCCCTGACCTTGGCAGCACTGTGGTCGACTGTGGGGTGATAGCCAACCCACAGCTAAACACTCAAGCAAATGTGTAATCTCGATGAAGCGGCCGTGAAGAGAATGAAGAGGGTGTTATGGTGGGGAATAAGGGAGGAACCCCACTGAGAGAGGGGCATAAGGGAAGGCCTGCCCGAGGGGTGACGGTTGAAGATGAGGAGACACACACAGCTCCCAATTGTGGGGACCTCCCCTCGGGGGTCTCATCAGCCGGCTTAAACAAATATTTATGCCCCAGACAATGAGCAAAG
Organism: Neomonachus schauinslandi; assembly: GCF_002201575.2. Lineage (NCBI taxonomy): Eukaryota > Metazoa > Chordata > Mammalia > Carnivora > Phocidae > Neomonachus > Neomonachus schauinslandi. The sequence goes on along the minus strand of NC_058409.1, from coordinate 89,572,981 downwards.
AAGGGCCCCTGTTGGCTCCCAGCGTGGGGTGGACACAAGAGAAGCAGGACCACCACCCAGGAGACAGCCCAGCACCATACCCTCCTCCCCTTGGCCAACATGCCCAAGGCGGCAGTCAGCTCCCCTCAGATAGGCTATGGTCGAGAACCCTGGCTACAGTGCTCACTGAGCTAAAGACTCTGGGCATTTGAGCCTCTCTGAGCCACAGTGTCCTCATCTGTAAAATGGGGATATTAGTACTGCCCTCTCAGGTTGTAAGACATGAGCAAATTAAAATACAAAGCACTTAACGCCGTGGGAATGGGGACACGCGTCGGTGCCCCTTCCCTGGCCTGCCTCATCTCCCATCAGTGGGAGCATCCATGATTTCACCAGCTGGCACCCACTGTCACCTGGGTACAAGTGTACTCATAAAATGTGCATGGATGTTGTTCAAGAAACGGGTCTTCTCTGGTCAGGGAGGGCCGGGGATTCTAGGAGAGTGTCACGCCAGCCACCTATTGGGTTCCTCCTGGCCCTCTCCCAGATTAACCTATTTAGTCCTCGTAACAGCTCTGAGGAGACGGAGGCATAAGAAATTAAGTAGGATTTGAACCCAGGCAGCCTGGCACCAGGCCCTTGTACCGCCCCTCCCCATCCCCTGTCCCCTTGTTCCTTCTCCTTGCCAGCATCTCGATCACGTGAGCTATGACCACTTGTGTCCGTTCACTCCAGGTCACAGCTCAGGCCACCCTCCACCCTTGTCCCCTTGCAGGGAGTGGAGACCCCCCACTCTCCCTTGTTCCGGGTGCATGCCTCCTAGGAGCTCTCAGACAGAGGGTGCTCGCTCGACAAGAAAGCCAGCAGCCACAGTGTGCCCTGATGATGGGCGAGGTTAGCCCCTGGCCCCCACCCCCTTCTGTCCCAGCATCAGGCTTACACTTGCCCCATGGCCTCCTTATCTGTCCATCAGGAAGTCAGCCAACAGTCAGACGTCCAAGGTCGCATGTTCCAAGCTGCACTGGCAGCCCCGAGCAGCCCAGACTGCTTGCTGAATCACCCAGCCCCCAGGAGGAGGGCAGGATGGGCCCAGGTTTGGGGCCTGGCTCCATCTATATGTTTCTAAAATCTATCAGAGACACTGACGTAGGTGCCTAAGTCACAGGCTCTAAAAGCGTCATCTTTTCTTTCTGCAGCCCAGCATGTGCTGGTATGAGTCAGCCACCTGTGATGGATTCCTTGTGTCGGGGTGGGGGGTCACTGAGTCACAGCCTCGCGGGGAGACAGCGGGTGGCAGATGCGCCGGAGCCAGCCTCCTTGACTCACTTAACTCTGGGAGCGTGAGGCCCAGGCTCCAAACCCTATTCTGAACTCTGCCCACCGGCGGCCCCATGTCACTGCATGGAAAAACTCCAAAGCACCCATGCCTGACGCTATTGGTTTCTTACTTCTGGAGGTGATAGACACGGGGCCTGTAGTCCTCACTTTATCGTGTGAATTTTTTTTTTTTAAGATTTTATTTGTCAGAGAGAGAGAGAACTCACAAGCAGGGGGAGTGGGAGAGGGAGAAGCAGGCTTCCCGCTGAGCAAGGAGCCCGATGTGGGACTCAATCCCAGGACCTTGGGGTCGTGACCTGAGCTGAAGGCAGATGCTTAACTGGCTGAGCCACCCCGGCGTCCCTGTGAATTTTTTATAATACAAGTGTGTATAGTTAATTACTTATATAAGTAAAAATGAAGTTAAGAAATCATTTTGAGATACAGTGGGCTTTTCCCCATGCCCTGCCTGTGTACATGCTGTTCTGAATTCTGGGAGAGTCCTTCTGTTCTTGCGTCCTTGTTCTGATGATGAACATGTTCATCCTAGGAACCCAACCCAATAACAGCTACCATCGGCTTTGCCCTCCTCACCTCCTTTAATCCTCCTAATAACCCTTTGTGGTTATCATCTCCACTTTGCCGGTGGGGAAATTGAGGCACAGAGAGGTTACTGACCTTACCCAAGGCACCCCACCTGGAGGGCGGGGCCCGACTGGAGTGTAGAACTCAGCTGCTCCTCTACCATGTGGCTCCTGAAGCCCACATCCCAGACTCCATTCTAGCCTGACCTGTGAGCTGAGGCCGGGCCATGCCTGTCAGCCTGGTACCTTACACATCAGTCCGCAAAGCTCAGGCCCTCGTGAAGACGGGAAGATTCCTAGAAGCCCACAACTTTGTGTTTGAAATAGGCATGCTTACAAAATAAGCAGACTTTGATGAACTGCTGCTAAGCCAGAAGCTATAAGCCATATTCCTTCCTTTGACGTAGCTTACCAAACCTTCGTTGAACTGGAATAAAATAAACTCTGTTTTTCAGCATGGCATGTGGGGCCTTTACTGAACAGCCCCATCTCTCTCTAATGCCTCTTTGTTTCCGGATGCTACCACCCCCTGCAGGCCGTTCTTTTATTTTGGGTTCAGTAGTACCAAATTTTTCTAATTCCTTACACATGCCCACCAACTGGACTGGGCAGTTTCTGACCTCCATACTTGTTCATGCTGTTCCATCTGCCTACATGCCTTTCCCCCCTGTTCCCTAGTAATGCAGACTCATTAGCACAAGAGGGTCCTTTCTGCTGAGAAGCCCCCTCTGAACAGTCCCAACTGAATTGGGGGCTCTCCCCATGGCCCCCACAGTCTGTATATCCCTCTGGTCCAGTGTGGGTCATGCAGTCTCATTTTCTGTTCCAGGCTCTTGTCTGGGCCATCTTCCCAAACCCAGCACGTCCCAAGGGATGGCTGCATGTGGCCATCAATCCAGGGCTGCTGAGGTACATGGTGAGAGGGAGGATCATGTCCCGCTTCAGTGTGCCGAGTCTAGAGTCCCAGCAGCCATGAGTTCAAATCACAGCTCTTGACATGTTCCTTAGCAAATGTCTTCACTACTCTGAGCCTCAGTTTTCTTTTCTGTAAAATGGGAATTACCAGATGTCAAAGTCAAAATCGTTATTTTAAGAATTAGTGCCATTCATCCTTTGTTCATTCATCCAGTACCTATTTTGTGGGCATCTGCCAGGGTCTGGGGAGTGCAGATCAAATCGGACACAACTCCCCACCAGCGTGGAGCCAACGTTCTCCGGTGAGGAAGCAGAATAGAACAAGATAAAGATCAGGTGGCCCGTGCTGGTTTGGGGAAGGGGGGTTGGGAGGCTCCCTGAGCAGAGGCCTGAGGGAGACCAGGGAGAGCCACGTCAAAGAGGGTTCCAGGAAGGGGTCGCAGGCACACCGGACCACACTGACACCGTTCCCGGTGTCACAGGGAGGCTGGCATGGCCAGGGGGAGTACACAGAGGAGGATGTGAGCAGAGGAGTGACACAATCAGATTTAGGTTCTAAAGGACCTCCCTGGCTGCTGTTGGGGAAAGGCCTGGGGGTGCCAAGGCAGAAGCTGGGAGCCCAGTGGGGAGGCTGCCCCCACTGTCCAGTCCAGGGGAGCAGTGGGGGCTTGAGAAGGTCAGGTGCTAGGCGTCATGAGGGTGGAGCGGAACGCCTTTCCTGGTGGGCAGGAGGTCAGGTGTGAGGGAAAGACGGGGCCAAGATGATGCCAAGGGTTTGGCCTGAGTAGCTTGGTAGAGCAGGGGCCTTTTGTTGCCACAGAGATGCCCCAGCAGAATCCAGGGAGACCCAGGGAGGAAAGGAGGCCAGCATAGCTCTGCCTTCAAGGATCCCCTAGTCTGGGGTGGTGGGGCAAATGTGGGTGAGTAGTAGTGTTCATTTGGATTTTGAGGAGGTTCAGTTGGTCCGTGGGCCTAAAGGTTCAACCCACCATGGGGCCAACAGCCGGGAAGTAGCTGGTGGGCGGCTGCCATTTCGAGCCCTGGCCTGGGCCAGGTGCCCAGCTGTGTTCTCTCACCCCATAATCCCTGCAGCCCCCTCAGGTAGCTTCTGTTCCTGCCCCCGTTCTACAGACAAGCGGCCTGAGGCTCAGAGAAGGGCAGTAGCTCCTCCAAAGTCCCATGGCTCGGACCACGCTGGGATCCCAATCCAGATCTGTCTGACTCCAGGGTGAAGACCTGCCCCCCACCTCTGGGGCAACCAGCTAGACTCCTGAAACTCGCATCTCTCCCCCAGGTCCCTGGCAACTTCCACGTGTCTACACACAGTGCCACGGCCCAGCCACAGAACCCGGACATGACCCATGTCATCCACAAGCTCTCCTTTGGGGACACACTACAGGTGAGCAGGGTACACACAGGTAGCGTGGCTGGGGTGGGTGCACCAGGACTGTGTCACCTGGAGCCTTCTGTCCTCTCTGGGCACAAAGATAACATCTAGAGGGCTCACCTCCTCTGAGTCTCTGTCCAACAGCGCCTCTGTATTATTCCTTCGGAGCATGGGCCTGCAGTTTTGATAGTACCATGCCCTTGGACCCTTGGGTTGAGACCTGGAGCCTGGGGAAAGGGACGCACTTTTCATGAGCCAGTACTAAGTGCTAGCACTTTCTCCATGCCAGTGAGGCCTTATGATGTATGGGGGGCACCACGCCTTAGAGCTGTGGAGCTGGGCCCAGAGAAGCCACTTGTCTGGGGGTCCCCCGGCAGATCTGTCTGATGCCGGAGTCCAGCCTGGGTGCCTCTACAGCTCCTTCTGCCTTCCAGCCCAGTGCCCACGCCCACCAAGTAGGGGTGCCATGGTGAAGGAAGCCTCCTGACAGTCCTCGGTGAGGATGGAGAGGGCCACCTCCAGCAGGCCCAGCCCAGCAGCTGCCTACCCATGGCAGCCATGTATGGGAACCCAACACAAACCACCTGCTCTCCACCAGCTGCAGGAAGGGGAGCTTGGATGTTCTCTTTTCTCCACTACTCCCCGTAGTCCTGAAGGTAGATTCTGGAACTGAGGCCCAGAGTAGGGAGGTAACTGGTCCTGCCACAGTGCTGGGATCAGAACCCCGGGTCCGGCCACCAAGCCTTGCTCGATGAGAATCCTGGTTCCTGCTTAAGGATATTGGAGGGTGGGGTTCCCCCCAGGGATGGTGGTGTGCACCTTGGGCTCACACAGGCCCACAAGCACAGCACACACACCATTACGCTATTTATGTGCACAGCCATCTGCTCAGACTCACGCACACACTCATGAGACACACGCTCAGACGTACACCCTGACACACGCGTGCTCGTACGTATACCGTAAGATCCATCCCTAAACACACACACCAAATGTACACACACCCAGACTCTTGCACAGACACGGCGCACACACACCACCCAGGGACGCGCGCAGACTCACCCATGTTGGAACAGCTCACATACACACTCCTGCCCGCACTACCCCACTCACGTGGGCCTGCCAATTACCATACTTTAAAAGCATGACCTTCTTTCACTCTCTTAGCAGCCCAAGAGGTGGGTACTTTATTGTCTCCATTTTACAGGTGAGGAAGTTGAGGCACGGGGAAGGTACAGTCCGTTGCAGAGTCTGAGTTTGCATCAAGAGTCTGGCTTCGGGCCGCACCTCGGGCACCACCTCCCCCGTGAGCCCTCCGGAGGGCACACTGCGCCTCAGGCGCATGCACACTCTCACACCTCCTCTCTCCACTCCACATCGCCTCTGCTGCTCTCCCTGTGGGCACCTTGGGCCCAGCCTGAGGGGCCAGTCATCACCTGTCCAGTCCCTTGGGAGGCCACAGAGCTCTTCCTCTTGGAGACAGGGCTTGGGAACAGAGAAGGCCTGGCCACCCCGTGGGTGCCGTGAGCCAGACTCCCTGCCTACACACTCGGTGAAGCACAGCCTGCCCTGCGACTGTGGGCTCCCTTCACACAGGGTTCACCACCCACGGGGCCCCAGCTCTCCACTCGGGGTCGTCGTGTGTTGGCTCCCCAGCCTGCCTTTCCAGATCCAAGTCCTGGCTCCACCACGTACTAGTTGTGTGACCTTGAACAAATGATTTAGTCCTGCTGAGCCTCAGTTATCTCGTCTGTAAAATGGGGACAGTAAATAGTACCTGCCTCAGAGGCTTGTAGTGAAGATAAAATGAATTCCTGCACATAAAGCCCTTAGATCAGTGCTGGGCAGAGGGTAAGCAGTCAAGGAAATGAGCTCTTACCGCTGTTGTTGCTCTCTGTAACCTAACTCTGCACCAGGCCCTGCAAGACAAAGCAGCCATGCTCACGCAGCCATGGAGAAGACAGAATGTGGGGTGGTCCCCACCCCCAGTGGGACGGGAGCTGACAAATCACAGGCAGGTGGTGGGCGGCAGGCCCTCCATTATACTGAGCGCTGGGCAGTGCCTGAGCTGCCTTTAGACCCACCAGCTCGGCAAATCCTCACCGCGGCCCTGGGAAAAAAGTCACTGTGAACTCCGGTGTGCCAGGGGAAGGCTGTCCAGGGTCACTCGGCTCTGCACAGCCAGAATTCAAACCCAGTCTTTGTACCAGGCCACACTCCTTCCACTTGGGAACTCTGGACGCCGGAAGCCTGCTCTTTCTTACCTAGAGAACAACGTTACAGGTGACCCCGTGTTTAATCCTCACAAAGACTCCCTTAAGGGTGCTGGATGGCATTTGTTGTTCCTGATGAGGAAACTGGGTCAGAGGGATTCAGTAACTTGCCCAAGGTCACACAGCTTATAAGAAACCAGGTATGTCTGGCCCTAGGTTTCCATTACTGTGCCTCATACAGTCATGGATTCATCAGACCTTGAAATTTCTGCTCTGTGCCAGGCCCTGGGGTTACATGATGGGTAAATGATACAGGACTCTTGCTCTCAGGAGAAGAGATCAAATAAATAAGCATGATCATATAGGACAAGGAGGGTTAAGGACAAGAGAGGCATGGGACTCTGGGCAGTGATATGGGAGCAGGGGCAGGGTTCCTCCTAGCCTGGGAAGTCAGGGAGGGCTTCCCAGAGGAGGGTGACCTCGCAGGTGACATGTAAGCCAGCCCCTGAAAGGTGAGAAGGATTTGGCCAACCTCACAGGGAAGTCTCATGGGCAAGGGGCATCTCACACATCTTCAACTCTATGATACATGCAGATGGTCATTTTCATATAAAAGGCCCTCAAGGTTCCTCTTAGAAAAAATGGGTCAGCAGATGTCCACATGACCAGAATGATGTTCTATAGCAAGGCCTGGGAAGTGAGTGCTCCTCAGAGTTGGAGAGGGTGCAGAAGAGTCCCTGAAGGGGAGCAGGGAGCTGAGTTTTACGGGGGGTGAGGGATTCGGGCAGGTGGGGCAGGTGGGGCTGACTGGGGCTGGTTGCTGTGTTGGAGCACCCACCTGCCGTGTGGAAGATGGGCCGTGAGGCCAGACCGGAGGTGAGGGAAGGGCTGCGGCCAGGGCCAGGGAGATAGGGCAGCAGGGGGAAAGGAAGGGGACAGACAGGGGGAGGAGAGGGGACAGTCTTGTGTTGCTATGTGCCGCTGGCTGAACAAGACAGAAACAGCCTTCTGCCTGGTCATGATTATGGGCAAAATAGGATTTTCTTTAAATGAAAAAAAGAACTTAGCTGAGGTTCCATCTACCCATCCATTATCCATCATCCATGTACCAATATTTATTGAGCTCCTGCTATGAACATTATGTGCCTTGTGCACATTGCTGAGGACGAGCATGGTCCCTGCCCATGTGGAACGTACAATCTAGAGGGGAAAACAAAAGTTAATCACATGATCATACAAATGAATGTGAGATAAAACCATGACACATTGACTATGGGAGGGAACATTCTAGCTCTCGTCTCCATAACCACCATCCTCTTGGGTTCAGATTGTCCTTCCCTAAGGCAGCAGTGGACAAATTTCCCTTTTCTTTGGGCTTGTTAAGAGTGTGCAGCTCTGTTAAGTGCTCAATAAACATCAGCCACCTGAGACAGGGATCAAGGACCAGGTCACCCAGCTGCTTCCCACTGTTCCTGAAGTGGCCCTCTCTGCAGGAGCCTGTCCCCACCTACCTCACCCCCTCCCCCTGGGGACACACGGGCTTCTGTTTATTCCTTGGTCTCCGGGGTCATGCTTCACAAATGCTGCTTGCCTGATTAACTTTCCACTTTCCTATAGATCTTAGTGTGTCTCTTCTTCCAGGAAGCCCTCCAGGGTGACTAGCTTGGCAACTCCTGTTAACCATACCCATGGTGGCATGCCCCATGTACCAGGCATGCCTTGCCCTGCTTTAGATTTTCCTGTAGCTGACATGGTTTCCCCTCATCCTCAGAGAATAGGGAGGATGTGGCCCTCGGCCCCACTCTACATCAGGCCCTTTCAGGGGCCCGTTGCCGTGAGGAGAGGGCTCTTCACAGCTGCTGTATGTTCTCTGCAGCAGATACAGTAGGAGGCCAGCAGCCCTGGAGCCTCAGAAGGCTGTAGGGGATCTAAGGAGGCGTGTGCCGGAACCCAGATCCACCTTTACTTGTATTTCCAAAGTGGCTTAATGGAAAGAGCTCAGGCTTGAGGTCAGATACCTGAATTTGGAGTTTGGCTCAGCCATTCATCAGCTGTGTGACACTGGACAAGCTTCAGCACTTCTCCAAGCCTTGGTTTGCTCTTCTGTAAAATGGGCTCAACAGTACATCATTAGGGGCACTAAATGAGATGACTAGGAGTACGGCAGGATAGAGTGGTATATTACAGGGGCCCAAGATGGGAAGCAGGCTAGTGCCTACCACGTGCCAGGCCTGGCCTATGTCGGTCTCTTGCTCCCTACAGCTTCTCTGTGAGATAGACCACGCTGGGTAAGGTCCCTACACCAGGTTGCACCTGGCCATCCCCTCGCGCGGCCAGGCCCAGGCCTGGAGGAAGTGGCATCCTGGGGTCAGTTCTCTTGCTGTGCTTCTCCACAGGTCCAGAATGTCCACGGAGCTTTCAACGCTCTCGGGGGAGCAGACAGACTCACCTCCAACCGTATGTATCCCATATCTCAACTGGGAACAGGGAAAGGGGGAGAAGAAGGGAACGCGTATCAAGCACTCACTGTAAGCCCAGCTGTGAATGCTCCTTTCCCACAGCGGGCCTATGAGGAAGGTGGAATTAGCCCTATCTGACAGACAAGGGGAGGTAAGTGGCTTGTCCCCACCCTCCCCGGGGAAAGGATCTGACAGCCCCAGGCACATCATAAGAGCTCAGTGAGTACCAGCCATTATCATCATTATTGTTATCATTACTGCCACCGAATTGTTCTTAGTTGAGATAATCGCCTAAGATCCTGCAGGGAGCCATGGCGGAGCCCGAATTCGTCCCAGTTCCAGCAGCAGGCACCGTGAGAACAGGGCTGAGGGTGGCCCAGTCAGGTCTGACCACCTGGGGCGCCCACCCAACCCCACACTCTCCTCGGGCTGGAGCCCTTCCCACCCATGAATGCCCCCTCCCTGAGCCCTCCACCTGCTCAGCTCTCTGGCACCTCGGTCCCAACTAAGGAGGGCTCCGTGTCTTTACACACTGACACACCTATGCACGCCTGTCTGTGGCCTGATCTAATGAATTTTTGCACACCTACACACGCACGTGTGCACACATACGGGGCCTTGGATGCATGCACAGAATGGGTTCAGGAGACTTGTCTGCTTAAATGGATCCACCCCCTGGATCCTGCGGCACAGGTGACCTTAACTTTCCTTATTTCCTCACCTGAGCTCACCTTTTTTATCCACAAGGGTTTTCTCACTGTTTCTTAAAATACATTCTGCTCTCGGGGCGCCTGGGTGGCTCAGTCGTTAAGCGTCTGCCTTCGGCTCAGGTCATGATCCCAGGGTCCTGGGATCAAACCCCGCATCAGGCTCCTGCTCAACGGGAAGCCTGCTTCTCCCTCTCCCACTCCCCCTGCTTGTGTTCCCTCTCTCACTGTCTCTCTCTGTCAAATAAATAAAATCTTTAAAAAAAAAAAAAATACATTCTGCTCTCTGATGGTCAGAAATTCAAGCAAAAGAAAACATCTCTCCATGAGCGATCCCCCACCCTCAACAAATCACACTTTTCATTTCTCCATGTCCCTGTGAACCCTCAGCCATCAGCAGAAGTCATCGTCTCAAAGCCAGTGGATGACACTTTACCTTCTGGTTTTTGTCCTTGGCATTTTTATGTGACCACGGTTTGTGGACAGTGTTTCCAGTGGCGACGGAGGCGCGCCTGCCCATCTCGCACTCTGACATGCTTTATTAAGGCCTTGTCGTCTCGTGGAAAATGTCTGTTCCTAGTCTTTTACCATCACGGCAATGCTTGCGATATTTATGGTATTTGCTTTCCCTTGTCCCGTTGCTTTCCCTTGGGTGCGGGCCCGTTCGCGCCACCTCCAGCAGCGTAGGAACACGCGGCGGGGCCTCCTTGTCTTCATGCGGATGTCTGATTCTGACAGAGGGAGATGATCCTTCCCATGTTGATGTTGGCGTCATTGTTGGTATAGTTCTGTGGAAGGACCCACGTTGCCCCAAGGCGGTGGTCCACACCCGCTCGCGGTTGGCTCGGATACTGACACAGAACTGAGCTCGGAAGGACCCAGACGGTGTCAACCAGTAGAGCATCTGGGCAGAAAACCCTGCCTGCTCTAGGGCTCATGAGGAGAGCCATCTCAGGCTGGCTTCAGTGGAAAGAAAATGCATTAGATCAGACAACAAGCAGCCAAGGGTAGGGCTGGCTTTCATTCCCTCAGCCCTCCAGCTTGGCCTCCCTGCTGGGCCTTTTTGCCTTTGCTGCCCCTCTGCTCCCAGACCTTCCCAGTGAGGGCTGCTGCTTGTCATGTAGGTCTCAGCGCAAATGCCACCACCTCCAAGAGGCCCTCCCTGACCACCTTATCTAAAGGAACTCCCACTTCTAGTAACCGATTTTTCTTCCAGCACAGACCACTTTCTTTGCAGATACTGAGGACTAACTGTGGATGTTTTAGCCGTGGTGATGATGACATTGTGGTTGTTGTGTTTTGATTTTTTTTAAGAGTCTTTATCTTTTATAGAGACATAACTAAAATATTTTTGGATGAATTGATGTGATGTCTGGGATTTGCTTCCAGATAAAACAGAGTAGGGTGAACGATGGGGTAGGGAGGAAGCAAAATCGACCGTGTGTTGTTAATTGCTGAAACTGGGGAATGGGAGACCGGCGTGGGGAGGGGGGTTCGTTATGGGAGTCCCCATTTTTTCATGTGTTTGAATTTTTCCATAACAAGATGTTAGGAGGGAGGGAGGCTGCGAGCATAAAGTGTATGTAGGCCTGCCTGGATCAGGTCAGAGCCAGCAGCCCCTAGGAGGGATCCACTGACAAGGAGTCCACGTGGGTGGAATTAGGCACGATGTCTCTAGTGGGCATTTGGCAAATTGTATCAAAGGCCTTAAAAATGGTCATTGCCTTTGAGTCATCGTTTCTACTCATAGAAGAGTAAGCTAAGGAAATAATTAAGAGAGTGTGCAAAGATTTAGGAAAATAATGTCCATTAGGTCATTGTTTATAACAGTGAAAATGAGGAACAGTGTCAGTGTCTAGCCACAGGGGGTGGGTTGAGTGCATTTATGTGGCTGCCCTGTGGGATACGTGCAGATGGGTCAGAACTTCGCTGGCATTCAGGCAGCAGACATCTATTGAGCACCTACTGTGTGCCAGGCACTGTGCTAAGGGATACTGCAGCAAATAAAACAAACAGAGTGGAACTTACTACTTTCTGTGTCTTGGACCTAAAATGGTATCTGTGGTGTTTAGTTCTTAGAAAAGGGTACAGTATGATGCCATTTTAAGAAAACATAAATATATGTATAAATATAAGTCTAGCAGTTTACACACAAGAATGTGAATCCATGGTTTTCTGTGGATGGTGGATTTGTGGGTGGTTTTTATTTTTTTCTCTTTATGATCATCTGTATTTTGTACAAATTTTAACAGAACTATTACAGGTGTGATTTTCATAAGGCTTTCACTCTTTCATTCCCTCAAGTGTTTAACCTAGGGCGATGGGCATTTGGAGCACTGTATCTCAAGTATGGTCTTCGGGCTCCTGGTTTAAAATGCAGATTCTGAGTCCCACTCTGGAACCATTGAGTAGGGGTGAGGCCCAAGTGTCTGCCTTTTAAATCCTGGGTGACTCTCCTGCTCCTGACACCCGAAGACCACTGCGGGCTTGAGCAGAGGGGTGTTGGGGTCTTCATGGGCTTCTCCCTGAGGCTGCAGGGCTTTTCTGAGGTTTTCAGAGGAGTCAGGTCTCAAGACAGTTCAGGAAACACTGCCCTTTCCTTACAAAGATGTAGTATTAGCAGGAAGAGTCCATGAATGCCATCTGCATCCCCTAACCTCTTATAGCAAGCAAGTCCAAGGACTCAGAACTGATTCAGCCAGTAGACCAGGATTAGAACACAAAAGACTAAATTTCTGTGTTGTTTTCACTCCATGATACCTGACCCAACATTTTAGAAGGCAAGTATAACTGAGCGTCTCTAACATCCCAGAAGCATGATCCAAGGGAATTCATACCTTTCCTGGGTGCTATTTGGCAGCTTTGGGCCAGCATTCTGTCAGCCTAGTATCTGATTCCGGTTACCTCATGCTTATCAGAAGCTGATTCATCTATTCTTCCATTCATGCCTCTGACCAGCCATCCTTCCATCCGTTCATTCATTCAGTAAGCACTTGCTACTTTCCACTCTGTGCCAGGCCCTATGCAAGGTTCTGGGACAAGAGATGAGTAAGGCTCGGTCCCTGCTCTCTGCAGCCTCCCCCCGTCCAGCGATGGTGGGTAAGAGTTTTACAGTGCAATATGACAGGGCAAGGTGGAGGGAAAACTGATCTCCCATTAATTGAAAATGAGGAAAGAAATTAAACAGTTCTTCATAAATGCAGTTTCTCTGGTTCATTGGCTCTTTTTTTTCAATAAAAAAAAAACAAACTTTTTTTTTTTTTTTAAGTAAGTTCTACACCCAATGTGGGGCTCAAACTTACAACCCGGAGATCAAGAGTTGCATGTTCTAACGACTGAGCCAGTCAGGCACCCCATCGTGGGCTCTTTCTTTTTAAAACTTAAAACCCAGCTTATTTCAAAAGCAACAGTATTCATACAGGACCGGGAGTGCACCATGAAATGTGATCTTTATCAAATCCTGCCTTCTTCCCCAGAGGCTAAAACTGCTAATAGTTTCTTGGGTATCTTTCCAGAAAATTCTATATATTCATGCATACAGAGGGAGTGAGTCTTCCCTGCCCCCAGTACATGGAAACATGTTGTTAACGCCGTTCTGTAACTTGGTTCTTTTCACTTAACAATACCTCTTGGACAGTGGCTTCTCCCAGTACCCACTCTTCAATGTTTGCCCTATTGATGGACATTTGGGTCATTTCCAGAATTTTATTATCCTATACAGTGCAGGAATAAAGATCCTGATGGACGGAGTCACTCAATTCCTGGTGTCCAAAGAGAGAAAATGAAGAGGGGTTGTTTGGTGATGAAAATTTGGAAACAGCCTCCCAACAATGCCAAGCAGGTTTAGGGTTGAAATGACATAGAGCTGCCAGCTGGGCAGTGCCTGTCCCCCTGCTTCATCCTGCTGTGTCCTTCCTGCAGCTCTCGCCTCCCACGACTACATCTTGAAGATCGTGCCCACGGTTTATGAGGACAAGAGCGGCAAGCAGCGGTACTCTTACCAGTACACGGTGGCCAACAAGGTACGCGGTGCGTGGGCCCAGTTGTGTGCAATTGCGCCCTCTCCTGGCTCTAAGGAGAAGTGACGAGTATCTGAGCGCCATTCCTGCTGGTTCTCTTTGGGGAGCCTTTCCTGGGGCGCTGCTCTGGCCAGGCTCTGTCCCTGGATAAAGATGAGAGGCTAGTCTCAGCATCAAGGGGAGGAAGTCTAACCGGGAGATGGGTTGTGATCTGTTGAGAAAGAGCCTTGCATCTGGCCCCAGTCCTTCAGACTCAGGACCCTGATTCGTCAACACACAACAGATGTTCTCGCTCCTGGTGTACAAGCACTGTATCCAAAATCACCAGATGGCCATTGGTTAATAGGAATGTCCTAGGACCCCAATACGCAAAGTCCTGGAGAAGCAGGTAGGCCTTGATGGGAAGCAGAGCATGGTCAGAGCCCACGGAATGGGATGACTAACAGTCGTTTCAAGCTGAGACGGCCTCTGGCTTCCCGGGAGATGACCCTGCCAATGGACACGAATGCTTGCAACACGCTAGTTGAGGCACACCCCAGTGGATCCCTTTATCACCAGGACTGTCCTTTTCCTCCTGTTCTAGAGCTGCCCGAACCCCTGATAGGTGATATGTTGTTTAGCACAGTTGATAATAATAATAGAGTAGATACCATTTATTGAGCACTTACTATGGGTTGGATATTATACTAAGCTCTCTACCTCTACCATCTTTTCAGTCATGACAGCTCTGACTGGGAATGTCATTGTCCCCATTTTACAGATTTGGGGACAGTGACACTGTCTTGGCACTGAGGGGTGGTCATAGAGCTACAAAGTGGCCAAGTGGGGGTTAGAACCGAGTTCTTCTCTGGTTCCAGAGCCTGGCCTCTTGCTCACATCACCCACTCAGCCTGAACTGGGGCCGTTGAGTCTGTCGGGCTGGGAGCTGCTCTCTCTCAGGTGACTTGAGGTCCCTCTGCTTAGATCTCCCTGTGCTGATTGATGCTCTGGTGTAACTTTCTGAAGGGAGTCCTGTGTCTTTTACTCACTGTCTCTTGAAGGGCATCTCATTGTAACTGTCAGGTGCTGACTGCATCTAAGGGCTGGGATATGGATGCAATCTGAGCAGAAAAGGTGGGGCTGGAGCAGACTGCTGGTGCAGACCCGGGTCAGTCACTTGCTAGCTGTGTGGCCTGGGACAAGTCATGTAACCACTTTGTGCCTCTGTTTACTCATTTGTAAAAAGGATGGTTCCCACCTCATAAGATTACTATCAAATGAGGCAATGTTTTAAAAACTGCTTTGTTCACAAAGGAGGCTTTGGGTAAATACCTACCGCTGCTATTTTTCATTATTTTCCTCTATCCCTCCGCTCTGGGCTTTGACCCAGACAGTCACTCTGCCCCATCAGCTCTCCCTGGAGAAAGCTAATCTTGTTTTGCCCAAGGCTCCTTCCCCTGAGGCTTTGGCAGAGACCCAGCAGTCAGAACAGCTTGCTCAGCTCTCTCTGTGGCCTTGGCCCCAGCCTGCCCTGGGAAAAAGTGGGCCGTGCCTGTCAGAGCCGGCTGCAGTCCATCAGGGCGGGTAGGTCTTGGGTCATCCCTGGAGAAGCATCGGAGCGTGGGCCCTAGCATTTGGGACTGGGGGCACCCCCTGTGGTTTAGTCTGGTCTACAGTTATTGTGGATGAGTGAGAATGGCCCAGACAGCAAATGCCCAGACCAGAGAGGACACATGTTAATTCAGCTCATTAGCATCCTTTTAATCCCAGCCAGCCAAGTGCTGTCTCAGGAAGCCTTGTCTAGGGTCCCTTGGTCTTTCCAGTTCTGTGTGTTCCTTCTTTGAAGATGCCCAGTCCCCACATGGCCTTTATACTCATCTCTCTTACACACACACACACACACCCACACACACCCCTCAGGATGTCACATGTGGCCTAGAATGCCCCCTCCTCACTAAGCCTTCCAGCCAGCCTGGGGAGAGTTGGGCATTCGTCGCCGGCCCCCACAGCACTCCAGGCTTCTGTGGCACGGCATGGACAATGTGGCGGTATTGTGGATAGTCTTCTACATCTGCTTCCTTCTGCAGACTGTGACCCCCCTCTGGGGATGGGGCAGAGATTCCTCCCCTCAGGGTCCCCAGCAGCGAGCACCCACAAGAGGTGCTCAGCAAACAATGAGTAAATGAATGGATTTTGCATGGCCAGGAATTAGAGGGGGAAATAGACCTTTACTCCGGTGTAGCCCAGATCACACCAGTCCTTTTACATCTCTGCTCTCCAATTCTGGTGCTGCTTCCAGGTCACATGGTCAATGTTCAAGCAGCCAAAAGAGTTGAAAATGTCCCCGGCAATGCTGCCCATCCAGCTGCTGACAGCAGAGCCTTCAGGGGAAGGGGTGAGAGGAACTGGGGGAGTCTGGCTCCAGGCAAGAGAGAGAAGAAGGCCCCTTGTTGTGGGTCGCCAGAGGACCCTCTGCAATCCACCCCCCACCCACCATGAGCCATGGTTTGTGTGTCTGGTGCTCACGTCCCCCTTCTCCCCTCCTCCACCCCAGGAGTACGTAGCCTACAGCCACACAGGCCGCATCATCCCTGCCATCTGGTTCCGCTATGACCTTAGCCCCATCACGGTCAAGTACACAGAGAGACAGCAGCCGCTGTACAGGTTCATCACCACGGTGAGTCGGGGGGCACCTGCCATGTGCCCCTTCTCCTGGCACCCTGCTGGCTCTTGAAGGAGTGGGAGGCAGCCCGCAGGGCTAGGATCTCGGGCTGTACACAGGAGGTGGTGATCCCTAGGGTGCTGAGAAATGTTATCAGAATCATGTCAATATCGACGGCGTGTCATCAAGAAAATATTTTCCAAAGGGGAATGTCACTAAATGAATGTAATTTGTTAAGCAGATGTTTGTATGGCTTAATGAGATGTTTGTGATTCTCTCCAGTGTCTTATTTTTATGGGTTTAGCAGGGTTTATCCTTTTCTGTGGAAATGTTACAGTGAAGATTTAACTCATTTTTTTCCCATGTCTATTTTCCAACTACAGCTACTTGTACTGTCGGGTTTCTTCTTTCTTTCCTGCCTGCTTGTTCTCTTTTCTTTTTTTCTTTGATTTTTTATTTTTCCTTTTTTTTTTTTTTGCCATTGTCTCCATGAAGTCTGATTTTCTTTGGGGCAGCTTCAAGCTGATGTCATTTTTCTTTGATGCTGAGTATTTCTGTCAAGGATGCTATTTCCTGGCCTCCCGTTCAAAGTGTCCTTGGGGGCAGAACAGCAGGCTTACAGCACCCTGCTTCAGCCAGGAGGCCCAGAGATGTTTCATAAGCCAGAGTCAGCTGAGGTGGAGGAGATGGGGTGATTATCCCTACCGCAAAGATTTGGAAACTGAGGCCTTAAAGGTCCTTATGCTTCTGTACCTCTTCATACTTTTAAAAATGATTCAAGATCGGGGGTCTAGTCCCAGATCTCTCATTTCTGGCTCTCACTAGATTTGTATTAGTCACAACTCTGTTACAGAAAAGACAGAACCCCACATCCAGCTGGCTTGATATTAGGTAAGCCTCAGGCATGGCTAGATCCAGGCACAAATGTTGTCCAGAATAGACGTTTTTTTAGTCCTGTTTTCCTCTATACTGGCTTCATTTTCAAAAAGAATTTACTAATAGAAAGTGCCTCCTTCTTAGTAATTTGACCTGAGTCCTGGATAGGATAGTACTGTCACTGGCCTCACTGAGCTCCCATTCCAACCTCGCGGCCTAGAGAATGAAAGGGGTATCCCAGTTGACCAGCCCCAGCTGGATCACAAGGACAAAGATTGTGAGGGGCGGGGTTCCCCAAGAGAAAAATCAGGGGTCAGTTACTAGAAAACAGAGGGGTGGATATTAAGAGGCAAAAAGTTCAGATGTCCGCAACAATGTCTCTATCTTATGATCCACTACATAGCAATAACAGGCCCTACTCCGCCTGCCTCACAGGCCTCATGGGACCCAAAGGACATCATCAAAGGGAAGCTCTTTGCCTGATAGAAAGCCATGTGGGTGCAAAGGGTATCAGAACCCTAGTGCTTATGTGAGCCTCACAACAGACTTATGCTACTCTCTGACTCCATACAAATTTGAAACTTTTGGTCAACAGAGGGCACCTACCATAAAGCTAAGACACCGGACACAGATTGGGAAAAGGTATTTGTCACATGTACAAGAAAGGAATAATCTTCAGAATTTATATTGAGAGAATTCCTACAAACCAGTAAGAAAAAGTTAAGCGACCAGAAAGAAAAATGGGTGAGGACTTGACCATTGGAGAGACGATACTGGCCGTGAAAAGATGCCCGAGTTCCCTAGAAATTGGAGGAATTTGATTCAAAATACAAGACCCAGTTTGCTCCTATCAGACTGGCAGAAATCACAGACCTGCCACAATAGAGATCGGGAAGACGCACAGCAAGGGGACCTCTATCCACTATCTGGTACACAGGTAGATTGGGTCAGCCGCTGGGGGGGTGACGCACAAACCCTTTGACCCAAAAGCGAGGGGACTTGTGAGCAAGTAATTTTACCCAAGGCCGTATAGGGTAGCACCCCAAATGGTTTGGGCTTTTTGTTTTTTGTTTGTTTGTTTGTTTTACCCCACCGCTCCTACCGCATACCCGGAGTAAGACAGAGACTAAGACACAAGTCGATGTGTTTGTGCCGTGTGTTCGCTTCTCAGAGGCCCTGGGGTCTGCGGCATTGGCAGTGAGAGAGAAACCCCCTTTGTCTGTGTCTCATTGTAGGGTTGAGAAGGCTCTTCATGTCCCCTTCTTCTTTGCTCCCATATGCCACATAGCTGAGGCTCTGAGTGTGAAAACCCCTTGGCAAGTGGCTGAGAAATGAAGCAACTTCATTTATTCGCTAAACTTTTACGAGAATCTACCACGTGCCAGGCCCCGTGCTGGGCAACAGAGGTAGCTGAATTTGGTCCCAGCTGGTGGGGAAGAGGTGTGAGCACGCAGAGACCTGAGTCCCGTCCAGCAGGGCTTCCACTGGAGCTGTGCACCGGGCACTGTGAGCAACAGCTGCCTTTGGTTTGGCACATTTGGAGAAGGAAACCCAGAGATGGGTCTTGAAGGATGCAGAGACATTTTCTAGACTGGTGAGTGAAGCAGAGAGGGTCTTAGCACAGGGAATAGTATGTGCAGAGGTGCCCGACAATGGCATGTTTTGTGAAGGCCATGTGGCCTCTTTTGATGGGGGTGGACTTCTGAGAGCCGGAGGTCCCAAGAAGTCACAGGGGAAGAGCCTGTCCTTCGTAACCCAGAGGCCAGATACCTCCATGACTCCATTTCCTTCTCCTCCTGCCTTTGGCCATCAGCCTCGCCTCCATCTCGGCCCCGTCCACCTCTGCCCGAGCATGGGCCATGCTGAGGGAACCTCCTGACAGCATGAGCCTGGTGGTGTTTCTGAAGGCCCCGGGCCACCATCATGGTTGCCACGGCAACCGTGGGGGTCAGCCCCAAGTGAGCCAACCGGCTGTCCCTGGCAGATGGCGTCATTGTGGAGCTTCAAAGGCCCTTGTCACGAGACGAGACAGCAGATGTGGGGATGACGCTCGCATGCAGACACACACAGCACAAAGAGCCCCAGGAGCCCTAGCAGCGCGGGGTGGGGCCAGGATGGAAGTGGAGGCACCTGCTGTGACTTCTCTTTCTCTCTTTTTAAAATCAAACACTTGTGTGCAAAGCCCCCAAACCCCAAATGGGGACCTCTGCAAATAGCTCCTCACGGGGGCTGTTTAAGAGAGGGCTTAGGCCAGAGGCCAGGATGTCGTCATGTGGCGGCTGCAGGGCTTCAGAGGCAGCTGTGGGTGGGCTGGAATGAGGTGGGGTGCCGTTCAAGGGGGTGTGGGTGTGGAGGGGAGAGGCGGGTGGGGCCTCCCTGACGCATTTGTACCTGTCAAGTACCTGGCTTATTCGAGGTTGCCCCTCTAGGGTCTCATGGTCTGCAAAGGACTTGGACATCCCGAGTCTGAACAGAGGAGGATCCCTCCTCCTGGAAGTCTCCACCAGCCTGCACGGGGCTTCTCTCTCTAGGCACCCGGGGCATGTTGCTCAGACTTCCGCTCTGTGCTATTCCAGAAAATTCCACCACTAAAGAAATAAACAGATGGTATTTAACAACATGCAAGTGATCCCTTTCAAAGTGCCCCCTCCCACACACGCACATTTGTCCCCTGCCCCTGCCACTTGCCAGAGCCCCTTTTTTGGGATTGCCTTCAAGTGGGTTGTGGTGACAGATTGGATGACTTCAGCGGTGTCACATCACTCTCCTTGTGTGTTTTATTCCGTAAGGGAGGAACAGCCAGAAGTCAGAAAGTACCACATTGGGCCAGTTTGACAGTGACACTTTTTGCCCACCAAAAAGTACCAGCTGGTAATGGCATGCGTCCATTGGGCAGCAGGGATAGCTGAACTAGACATAATCCCTGCCCTCCAGGTGCTCCTTGCCGTGAAATAATCCCCCAAACTTTAGATTGCACTTTATAATTGCCAGGCCTGATTATGATGAGCTCCAGGTCTGATGCCCCTGTGTGTCCCCAGCATCCAGCACAAGGCCTAGCCTGGATGTAGGTACTGGATGTAGGTACACAGAAATATACAAGAGGCAGCTGCTTGAAGAAGTGATCGTATAGCTACGCTTATTAAGCATTAATCTTACAATTATCTCCTTTAACTGTCCCAGGAACCCTCCAAGGTAGATGATATCAGTCCTGTTTTATATATGAATTAACTGAGGTCCAGAGAGGTAAAGAAACTCATCCAAGGTCACACAGCCACTAAATGGCGAGGCTGGGACTTGACCGCAGAGCCTGCTTCTGTCACATCCCCCACCCCATTCCCAGTCCCACCACTTAGCTTGGGAGCCTCCATCCTCCAAAATAAAGGCTCTCGAAGATGTCCCAGCAACAGAGTCCCCAGAAACCATGGAGCCCTTGGTGGGACGCCAGGATGATTTGATACAGTGACTCCCTGCTGGGAATCGGGAGGAAATGTTATAGCAGGAAACAAGGTGACATTGTGAGCATGAGTGACAAAACTGGGGAGGTTTTGCCCCATAAGGCTGTATGAGTAGGGAAGAGACCAGCTTTGTAGCTGGACCCGAATCTCCCCTACTCAGACTTCCCTTGGTGTGTCTCTCTTTCCTGGACCATGAGCTCCAGGAAAACAGGGCAGGGCCTTAGTCATCTCTGGTCTCCAGACCTGGGGCAGCACAGGTAGGTGATAAGTAGGCATCAAACACTGAGCAGATGGATGGAGGGGTATACGCCTCCGTCCACCCCCATACCACAACAGTTTCTATTATGTGAGTTGTAACACAGAGCCCACATTAGCAGTAGCAGCTCAGTTATTCAGGGCTGGACATGTGTAAAAAACTTTGGTTCCAGTCTTTCCAGATGTTTGAGCAGAGCTAGATCTTCTAGAAGGTGTGTACCAGGGACAGATTGCTCCAACTGGGTCTGCACACAGATCTCTCAGTTGCTTTGGAAACTCCTGGTGCTTGCTTTTTGAAGACAGATTCTGAGACATATAAGGAATACTGGAATGAATGGAGAGAGCTCCCTTTACAAACTACACTTATTTTTACAACCACACAACTTTGTTGATGGGGTCCTCTTACTTCAGGACATTTGATATGTAAAACCTAACAGAATTGAGAAAGTAAATATAAAGAAGCCATCTGTGTATGAAGACAGGGACTGAGGGGAGCCTTCAGGTTGGGGGTGAAGCAGGGGCTCTAACAGAAAAAAGCAGGCCCTTTGTAGCCTTCCAGACCCGGATTCTCCTCACCCTCGCCTTAGGGTAGCTGTGTGACCTTGAATAAGTCTGTCCCTCTCTGAGCCTCTGCTTCCCCATCTGTGAAATGGGGGTCGCCCCATTTCCCTAGTATTTGCACAGATGGAGTGAGAAGGCCGAAGAAAGTGCCAGCTCAGGCCTGACACATAGTAGGTGCTCAACCTGGGTGGGCTTTGGGGGAGGGGAGCGGGTGTCTTGCAGCTGCAGCCATTCTAAGAGTGGTGGGGAGAGGACTCAGTTCTCCCACCAGGCTCCTGTCCGGAGGGTGGGAGTGGGGGGTCTGGCAGGCGTGATGCCACTGGATGGAGACCACCACGCCCTGTCCTCCCCCACTTTTCCAGGGCCCAGTCATCATCAGCTTCCCTCCCACAACAGCCCCCACCCCTGCGAAGCCACAGCTTCGGTGTTCTCATCCGCGGCTCCAGTCTGTCTGCCGCCTCCGGCATCTGATGGGACTCCGATTCATTATTTATTTCCTCATACTGTGCCTTTTCCATAAGCTTTTCAAGCAGTGCTGCCTGGCTGAGGACAGTGAATGAACAGTTCCCAGGCATTTGTGGTACAGCGGTCAGCCAGACAGAGGTCATCGTGGACCTCACAGGGGGGCCCCATTTTACAGATGAGAGAAACTGAGGCTTGGAGGGGTGACCTGGCTTTCCTGGCCACAGTGACAGGGCTGGGATCTGACCACAGAAGTGTTTACTCCAGAGTCCACAGGCTTCACCCCCACCCCCGTGTTGGTGTGTGTGTGTCGTGCTTCTCCACTGCCCACTGTGGAAAAGTAAACGGGGGGGGGGGGTGATGGATTGGGAAAGCATTCGTGTTGGTGGAACAACAGAGGGATTCAGCTCTCCAGCCAGTGCGGCTGGAACACACCCTTTCCATATTATAAGGAATTAAGAGTCGCAATTAAACTGTAAGGGAAACACACACACATACATACACATCTTCTTTTCAAGGTAGGTAGAGAAGCTGACTTCATTCTAGCCATAGTAGGAGGTTGGGAAGCTGGTAGAACCACAGGAAGTCTCTGCTAAACAACAAAGGGGCATTATTGATGACTTCTGATGAAAGCAAAGTATGCGCTCCTCTCAGGCCCACCGGGCCCGGATATCGAATTGTCCTTGTTTCCATTTCCAGAGCCAGGGCTGCTGACCAGAGTAGGGTTGCATGTGCTGGCTGTGGCGCCCTTTCTGACTCAGTGGCCCTGCTCCTTCACCACCCTCCCCTGAGCTTGTCCCCCTGCTTCATGGCCTGGTCAGGATACAAGACCATGGCAGGGGTGAGGGAGCAAGGGAACAGGCATTCACGGCGGTGTGTGTGACACACTCATTTCAATGTGACAGCAGTCCTGAGGGCTGAGGATTAGCCTTCCCATTTTTTAAAGTAAAGAAACAGAGGTATGGAAAGTAAGGATGACACAAGGGCACACGACAGGAGGGGTCCCAGCCAGAAGTACCTTTGTATCAGGAACTTCTGATATCTTCTTGGCGTTCAGGGTTGAGGTAGAGTCTTGGGGAGACTGAAGAGTTCCCTGACTGGCCAAAGAATGGAAAGAACCTCTGGCCTAGGTACTCTGCCCCCGAGGGATATGCTTCATCACAAACACTTCTTGGCACTTAGCTGAGGAAATACCCTGTTGAGGTCTCAACTATCCCGAATGCGCCCTTGCAGTGCTTGGGACCTGGGCCGCTGCAAAGAATCTGCATGTGGTGCCTAGGACAACTTTGCTGTCCTGTCTTTCTATGAATTGGCTTGTTCTCAGCTAAAAGAGCCAGGTAGAAAAAGGAAAATTGAGACCCAGAGGCTGGCTCTGGGAAATAAGTGGTATTTTACCCATTGTTCTTCTTAGAGTGGGTCTCAGATCTTAGAAACATCTCAGATCTTAGCAACAAGGTCAGAGCCTTCTGGTCAACTGCAAGATTAGATTAGGTATCATTTACTGAACACCTACTAAGTGCTGGGAGCTCCGGAGGCATTTCCTGCAGTAGGACAATTGGCAGCGGTAGGGGTGGTTTCCCCATGTCATAGATGAAAAAAGCTGAGACCCAGAAAGTCTGTCCCTGGCTAGAGTAAGTGAGTGAGTGACAACCACGACTCGGCTTCCAAGGCTGAGCCCTTTCTGCCAGGCAGACCTCCCAGCACTCACCTCCACTCACTCACCACTCTGCTCAGGGCCCCCTGCGCCACGTCCAGTGAGGAGGTGTATGATTGGCTTTATCTTCACTTTTATTCATTTGTATTCATGTTGGCGCATCCCCATGGGTCAGCGAGGTGCCAGGCCACCATCCTCCCTTTCAGCAGCCCTTGCCTTAGTCTGTTCTTGAGATCTGCTCTACAGATGGTGGTGAAGCCTGTTACCTTGCCATCACCAGTGTACAGCCTACATCCAAAGACAGACACCCCACCTGGTGCAGTCTCGTAGCTCCATGTATTTCCCTGTGCCTCAGATGTAGGAACTGTGGCCTTCTCAGGACCCAAGGCGGCCATGACAGGCACTGCCTTAGAAAGTCCAGATGTGGTCACCTCCTGGTGTTGGAGGTTTCTGTGGCCCCCCACATGTCAGAATCCAAGGAGCACTACAGCCTGAGAGCACCCCAGGACCCCTCTCCTCATGACCCCTGCTTTACCTCACACCAGTCACCACCTATGATTATGAGTGTGTCAGGAAGGCCCGAGCAGGCTAACGGCAAAATAATGAAAGCAGGGGGCCATAGCAGCATCAAGCAGGCTGCTAGGTTTCTTTCAGCTTTTGAGGTGCCTCGCCCCACCTCAGAATGTGCCAGAAATCCCCCTCATTTGACCAGTGACCAGCACCTTCGACAGATGTCGGATAATGGGAGATGTGCTGCTGAGCTGGGTAGTATCTGGAGATGCACATGGGAGCTCACTACAGGGCCTCCTTGGGCTTGGGCTGACAGCAGCTCACTCGGATGGGGTCAGTGGCTTAGTGGCTTGCGTGCCCCAGGGCCCCTGCTTCCCCGCAGCTGTGTTTCTTGTGTACCTCAATGCATGTGTTGTCTCCTCTGGCTCCTGGCCGGCCCAGGAAACGGAGGCTTCAGACTAGGCGCCAGGTGTTTGTGAATCATAGGCACGCTCGGATTCCAAAGTGTGTGTGTGTGTGTGTGTGTGTAGATACAGGAGGTGGGGTGTGCGTGTCTGTATGTGGGTTGTTTTTTTTTTTTGCTCCATTGCACTTAAGTCACAATTTCCTCTTCTCTGATCCAAGCTCTAAAAGCATTTTGTGGTGTAAAATCTCCCATCATCTGATCCACTTTGCCGAAATAAACCAGCTCCCCTGCCGTCATCGTCCTTGAGAAGTGCCCCTGCGTCATGCTCTGAGGCTGGCAGGGAGAGGCCTTGCCTGCTGAGAACACTTCATGATAATCCCCCCAGCGCCCCCCATCCTCTTCACTCCCTGGGGGGCTGTTATTACTGGAATGTCAGCTGCCTCACTTACAGCCCATCCGTATAGCCCTGCTCTGTCTGTCGCGGGCCTCACAGGCCTCTGCTTAGCTCATCTCATGGAAATATCATTTTAAAAATAAACCCTGGTTTGATTTGCACTTCCTCTCACCTCCGCTATGTCTCCTGGCCTCCTCCACTGGGCACCAGAGGGTCCATTAAGGCACCGCCGTCTCTCAGAGTCCTCCAGTGGTCGATTGTCAGTGGCTGGCCGGCCACCCAGTGGTGCCTCCGGGGCGGTCTCGGGAGCCCTCTGGGACTGCTCAACTGGGCTTCCTCTGCATCCTGTGGTCATCTAAGTGCTCCTTCACTGTAGCATGGGGGGGAAGAAGTGAGAGCCCTGGAGGCAGACAGACGTCGCTCTGCCACGCACTTGCTGTGTGACCTTGGAAAAGTGATTTCCTTGTCTGGGCCTCACGCGGGTGCATGACTGAGGCATGGCACACGGGTGACAGGTCGTAGGGGTTCTTGTGGATGGCGTAACGTATGTGCTCGAGAGGCAGAATACATTTAAAGTTGCCTTCAAACCTTCTGTGAACTTCTTTGATCTGCCATCATCTATACTTTGATTCTTTTATGGAACCAGAAAGCAACCGATAGGTAGGCCAGAAAATTTTGAGTAAAACATAGCATGACTTCGGTATGTCACAAGTGGAGTCCCAACAACTTCAAAGCGAAGTTAGTCGTCAGTTTGGTGGCGAAGCTTCATGCTTGAGAAGCAGCAGAGTGTCGTGTTAAGAGTACAGACTCCAGAGTTTTGAACTCTCGGTTCGACCACCAAGGACTGTGGCATCATTCAAGTGGTTCAGTGTCTCTGTGCCTCAGTTTCCTTGGCTGTCACATATGTATAAGAGTAGGACTTCCTAAGGTTGGCCTGGGGATTCGAGAGGGAGGAGGATTCTCAAGCCCTGCCTGGCACAGAGAAAGTGCTATGTGAGCTCTGTTTCGTCATGTAGGAAGTCATGAGCTACAGACATGCAGCAGGTGACATTCCTTATCATCCCCCCTACTTCTTCACTAGGGGGCAGTTTTCACCTCGAGGGGACATGTGACAGCATTTGGAGACATTTTGGTTGTCACGGCAGGAGGGAAAGGGTACTCCTGGCACCTCCTGGGTGGAGGCCCAAGAGGCTGCTAATCAACATGCCCCGGCACACAGGACGGCCCTCCCACGACAACGAATTTTCTGGTCCCCAAATTAGATACTGCCATAAGAAACTCTGCCCTGACATAAGCTTTCTGGTAGCACCATAGACCCCCTGTGCTCTGTAGCACTTGCCTTACTTGTAATTTTGCATTTGTTGGTATGATTATGTGATTACTACCCATCCCCCTGCTACAGAGCAAGCTTCTGAGAGTGAGAGATTTCTCACTCCAGTCCATCCAGGCCAGTGCTGCCTATTCAGCCCCTCCCAGATCCCCGTCACAGGCAGCACTAGGCCTGGACCTGTCTGATCTGGGTTCAAGTCCCAGGATTGCCACTTCCTGGCTGTGTGACCTTGGGCCAGTGCCACTGCCTTTCTGAACCTCCATTTGTTCATCTGCAAACAGGATTGTAAAAATCTGGTAAGTTTAGAGTGGAAGTTAAAACCACAGGCTCGAGGGTGAAGACATAGCTGAGTTTAAGTCACAGCTCTGCTATTTACTGTGTGAACTTACTTACCTAACTAAACCTTGGCTTCCTCACCTATGAAATGGGTCTCATAATCCCCTTCCTCATTCAGAAGGTGATTAAGGGATTTAAAGGAGCTGATAATGATTACTTTTATTATTATTAAATTCATCATCCAATAAGTGGGGGTTTTTTTGAGCTGCGTATGTTCCAGACCCTGCTAGAGTGTCCGTACTTGCACAGCTCCTCGTCTCGTGATCTGGGAGGGGTCTGACCTGGCGCTCCATCCAGCACTGACCTCTGACCACCGTCCCTTTCAGATCTGTGCCATCATCGGTGGGACCTTCACTGTGGCCGGCATTCTGGACTCCTGTATCTTCACAGCCTCGGAGGCCTGGAAGAAGATCCAGCTGGGCAAGATGCATTGACAACGCACCCGGCCCAACGGCCGAGGACCCAGGAGACCGCCAGCCCTGCTTCCAGCACCCTGTCTCCTCCTGCCCTCTTATCTGGTCCAGGATCTGGCTGCGTCCCAAAGTGGGGGTTGGGGGTGGTAGGGGGTGGCTCACGGTTTTGCAGCTACCTCTTTTCCCCATCTTTAATTTTAGGTGAATTACACTGCCTGAAGTTGTGGTGCCCCTTTTCCTGGGGAGCCCCCAAGAGTCAGGCAGGGTGGGTTCGGGGATATCAGGGACCATGCCCGGAAGGGCTGCAGTCCCTTCCTTCTTAGGGGAACAGCCCAGGATCCACGTCGACCAGCTCTCAGCCAGGCTTTGACAATCTTGAAGCTCCCACCATTTAGAGGCACCAATCACTTGGTTTCTCCCCTGGGCAACCAGCCCACAGACCAGGGCTCTCCGCTATGGGTCACACTGCCCAAAGGTGCCTCCACTCGGCGCCTTCAACAAAGGATGGTACTTCCCAGGCGAGCCCCTGAGATGTGGCGCCATAGATGGAACCCTCGCTTTTGCTCTATCCCTCCTCGCCCATCCCGGAGACCGGGCTCAAGTCCCTCACCCCCACCAGTTTCTTTTTCTCCTAAGAAGCAGATGCCCGGTTGTTGGGTAGCAGCGGTGGACTCAGGTCTGCCCCTTGGAAACTGGGCGGGTGGAGAGTTCCCCTTCCTCTCTTCCCCCTTGTTTCTCTGAACCCCCCACCAACGTGCCTCAGCCCCTGTGCTGTGTGGCAACAGCATCTCTTGGTGGAGGCTCTGGTTTTAACTGGGGAGTCATCCTTTGAACACCAGACGCGGTTTGTGCACTTAGGTCCAGACAGAAAGCATCCTTCTCCGCAGCACTAAAATAATCACGTCTCACCGCCTCCCACACAGTTGCCATCAGTCCCAAGGCCTTCCGTGGGGGAAGCAAAGCAGAGCAGTCCTTCTCCTGTCTTTGGACAGCTATCTTCCAGGCTCCCGAGGGGTGCACAGCATTCAGACTTCTCTGCAGCTCACTAGTGGCCCACTCGCCACTGAGTTCCCCCATCAGGGGCCACACACCAACACAACATGTTTCTGGTCCCTAGGGCAGCTCCATGGTCTCCCCACTTGCTCCTAAGCTGGGTCCCTCCCCTGCTGCTCACCCTCTTCCTTCCCCTTTAGTCCCAAAAGGGAGCAGCAATGGTCCAGGCCTGGATTTCATCCAGGGAATTTTAGGTATGCCCTTGTGTCCCAGGGAGAAAGCTGCCTGCCTGTTTTCCATTTATATCAAGATTGTTTGCATACTTTTGTAATTAAGGGGAGTGTCCAGTGGATGTTTTTAAATTATCTATATGGATAGCTCAAGTCTCTGCCATTTGTAATTTTTGGCTCTGGATTCCAATTAGAAAAGTGTCCCTTTCTGCATATGAGTTGACTGATGTTGTGAGTGTAAACTGCATTTGGTTATCTCTGGTATCTGTGGCCACTTGGATGGATTTTTTTTTTTTTCCATATTCTGTTCCCCAGTTACCGAAAGGAGTCTCTTTGGTGTGTGAATACCTGCACCTGTAGAGGGTGGGCAGGGTGGGGTGGGGAAATGTGTGGCATGCACATGAGTTGAAATTCCACTTTTATGCTTTTAAAAAAAAACAAAAACAAACTCTTGAGGACATGGGGATGTCAGTTTCCTATGGAAGAGACACCTCTGACCCATTATTCTTATAAACAGTCTCAAGGGGGGAAAATGATTTAGTTCTTTCCCCACTCGTTGGGCTCAAATAGATTAAAAGGCTGATTTTCAGAAGTATTGATGTGTGTTTCTTTCTACTTGATTGAGGCTGACTAGCCTGGAGGCTGGGATCACAGTCAGAATGGAATTTAATTCTAGAGGAGAAAAATTGAGAAATGTGGAAAGGATCTGTGAGGATGATCAGAAAGTCAAGACCCCTTGGAGCCAGCCCTTTATTGAATCCCTACAGAATATATCTGAATCTGCCAGTTTCTAGCTGGGTAGACCCAGGCCAGGTCCTTACCACTCAGTGCCTCTTTATTTCTCAGGTGAAGGAGCATAATTAAACAGTCTCATGGGGCTGTTGTCGAAATTAAATCTATAATATGTGCAAGTAAGTCATACTGGATCAGAACGAGTTCATGTATGCAGAAAAGGGGTGCGTGGTAAATCTTCAAAAATGGAAGTTTCATATAGGTGTTCTGAATAGGATATAATATCTTTGAGAACAGGGCTGACATGTTTTCCCATAGCTTTGAGCCAAGGCTGCATAAATGAAGTGTTTATCATAAACTCTTCTCAATTTCCAAGGATCTGGCATTCCTTGTTCAGCCTTCAGCTCAGCAAAGGGAGACCATCATCAGCTATGAGAAGGAGATTTACACAGCTATTTACCATCCTGTTGTCCAGGCCTTCGAGGCCCTCACCTGGAACAGCACAAGTGTGGATCATTCAATCAGGAATGAATGTGGGAGTGAACCAGTCTGCAAGAAACTCTTCACTGATTCTCCCCATTCTCTCGTTAACATCCTGATACTAGAGTTACCGTGACCCTCAGAGTCAGAGGTCAAGAGTAATCTGCCTACTGGTAGTCAGACATGTGTTCCCAAACCTGTTTATGTCAGCTGTGCTTTATGCTGTAATGCTGAGACTTAGCTAACCAGTGAAATAGGATTGAAAAATGAGAAACTCTAGTCCAACTAAGTTGTATACTTTGCAGAGACCTGATAACAGCAGGTTGCCACCCCTTCCTCAAAATGCTCCCGAATTAGATATGAGCAAGACTCCTTACTGAAAAGACTTGGGGCAGGGGCAGGGGGTGGGGAGGGTGGTGCAGGGGGACGTCCTTGAGGATTCCACATTCACGTGGAAAGGGTCTCAGTTCTCACTCCACGTTAAAGTCACCCAAAACTGGAACTCTCAGGTTGATTTATGTAAGGACACGGTTTATGCAAGGAAAGTGAAGGAGAACGCCAACAGAGTTTCTCAATGATAAAACCCTGCTTCAGGGTCAAAAGATTGGTGAATGTTTTTTAAGTGGACATAAAACATTTAAGATACGTGTCATTTCTCTCTTAAACCAATTCTTTCCATTGTCTAACCAAGAGCAGATTACAACGTTCTCGTGTAAGAGGATTTCTCAATCGGGAATTAGAACACAGACTCCTAGAGGGGGTCAGAGGTTAGGGGCTGTGGTGGCTCAGGCAGGGGGGACGGGTTGCAGTTGCACGGGAGGTGAAGTTACAAAAGTGTATCAGAGAAGAGAGCTGCTCAAGTCCCGCAGCCCATGCTGCCTGAGGGGGCTGGTAGCACAGAGCAGGTGTGAAGCTTGGGAAGAAGCGGGATGTAGCAGTGGTGCTTATAAGTGGCAGCTGTCGTTCGTTTTTATTACTGTATGTCACAGAGTCGTTTTTGATTCTTACCAGAAACAAAGAGACACATTTTCTCGATGTGGCAGGCCACCGGTGGTCCTAATCCCTTCTTAAGAAATTGCCTCATTAGCTGCTCCAGCAGATAGCTGCCCTGGTCCAGGAATGCGAGAGGGGGACTGTGTGAAGGAGAACACTCCCCCAAGACCTTTTTCTCTCCCCAGCAGTTGTCTTTGGTCAGTCATGTAGTGATGAGGTCATGCACTTTATTCTGACCAAAATAAGTTATTATTATCTTCTCTCTTGTAGAAATAGCTACCAACGGTTGGGCATTCTCCATGCTCCAGGCAAGGAGTGATGATTGTTAACAGCCATCCTACCCAGTGGGTGTTCCCTCCTTTTTACAAAGGACAAAACAGATTTAGTAAATTTTCTCCATCACACAGCCAGCAGGTGGTGAAGCTGGAATTCAAACTCATGTCTGCCTGACTCCAGGGTTATGAAGAATTGTATGGTTCTGCCTCAGTTCCCAAGAGCATCTTATCCGCCTCCAAAGAGGGAACTGACCCCACCCCCCAAAAAGGGGGAAATTGAAAGTGGTCAGGGTACGTTTGTTTTTGTTTTCTTCCTTTTTAAACAGCCTACAAGGGAAGCTAAATTGAACATTTGGGGATCCTCTTAAAAATATAAGGCCCTTCGGGACGCCTGGGTGGCTCAGTCGTTAAGGTCTGCCTTCAGCTCAGGTCATGATCCCAGGGTCCGAGGATCAAGCCCCACATCAGGTTCCCTGCTCAGCAGGAAGCCTGCTTCTCCCTCTCCCCCTCCTCCTGCTTGTGTTCCCTCTCTCCCTCTATCAAATAAATAAATAAAATCTTTAAAAAAAATGTAAGGCCCTTAAAACATTTTAATTACACAAATAATACATGCTCGTGGCCCCACTGGAGGAAAATCAAAAAAGAACAGAAAGGAAAAATTAAAGTGGGCCCTGATTCCACTAATCAGAGGCAATCATTATTAACATTGTAGTGATATCCTTCCATAAACAGAATGGGATCGTGCTGTTCATATTATTTTGTAGTTTACTCTTTTCCACAATAGACCTCTTCCTATGTTAATGACTGTGGATCTCATCATTATCTTTATTGGCTTCAAGATAACAATAAGCATATTGAGTATCTAATGGTGGATCACGTTCATCCTCTGCCTGTCTCATTCAGAACCTATTTGGGGCACCTGGCTGGCTCAGTCGGTAGAGCATGGGACTCTTGATCTCAGGGTCATGAGTTCAAGCCCCACACTGGGTGTGGAGCCTACTTAAAAAAAAAAAGTTAAAAACAAAATCATTCAGAACCTGTTTTTTTTTTCTTAAAAGATTTATTTGAGAGCACACACGTGTGCGTGGGAGTGCGGGCGTGAGGGTGGGTAGGGAGGGACAGAGGGAGAGAGAGAGAATCCTGGATCATACTCCCCACTGAGCAGGGAGCTGGACAGGACTTGATCTTGTGACCCTGAGATCATGACCTGAGCCAAAATCAAAAGTGGGACACTTAACTGACTGAGCCACCCAGGCGTCCCACAGAACCTGTTTTTTCACCTGTAAAAGGAACAATTCAGAGGATTGTTTACCAGATTAAATAAGGTGACATCTGTAAAACTTAGCACAATACCTGACATTAAATGCTCAGCCAGGTAAGATTAGCCATTACTATTCGTTTAATAATTTCTACCCTTTATTAAGTGCTTACTTTGTGCCAGGTATTGTGCTAAGGGTTCATTTCATCCTGGCACCAAACCAATGAGGTAAATACTATTATTATTCCCATTTCTCTGATGAGGAAAGTGAGTAACCAAGAGGCTAAATACCTTACCCAAAGCTACACAGGCAGGAAGTGATGGAGATCCAAACCCAGGCAATCAGAATCAGGGCTCATATATTTCCCCACTATACCACCCTCTGCCTCAGAGACATAAAAATATTCACTGGGCATTTCCTCTATGCTAGCACTGTCCTAGGTCCCAGGGTTCTGTATCAGCTCCTGTGCATGTTTCCAAGAGTGGACACGAGGCAAGATAGTAGCCAATTCCACTAAGTCCTCATTAGAGTGACAGAGCCTCAGGCTCTCAAGATCTTATCTGGTGATGTCATTGCACCTGTCTTAATTTTACTGAGTGTGGGGTGAGGAGTATAAAGAAGTGCCTCCCTGCCCTGGTTGATCATGAACATACCTTGATTATCCTGGGTTGTAATGATCTGTCCTCATGGTGACCTATACTACTGTGAGTTTAAGGTGTACAAAGGTTGAGTTGATACACTCAGGTATTGCAAAATGATTACCATAGTAGCTTAGTTTACATTTCCATCACCTCACATAATTGCCATTTCTTTTTTGTGGTGAAGACATTTAAGATCCTCCTTTCTTATGCTTCTGCCCCCCGTCCCCCCCCCTCCCCCCTCCCCCCCCCTCCCCGCCTCTTTACTCTGGGAGCCTGATGGCCTTTCAATTGCTATTGCCTCAACAAATTTCACACTGCTTACCCTGCTGCCATGGCTTCTCCAAACAACACAGGTATTGGTCATCCTCTCTGAGTCTGAGAGCCAGAAGTCTCCAACACTGCGGGGGTTCCAGAGTGAGACCTAAAATAGGACCCGGCAGGTTCAGGGATCACGGTAGATGCCCTGGTTGGTCATGAGTATGAGTAAATGCTGGTGTTTAACAATTGTATCATCATATTCCTGAAGACACTAATAAACGGAGAGCAGGGGACCTGCCTAAGTCTGGCAAGACAAACTCCTCTCTCAATTTCAGGGTGTCCATTTGTTAACTGAGCAACACAAAGTGTTCTATCTGACATGTGGCACAAAGTAGGTGCTTAATACATATGAACTGAATGAATGAATCAATTCTTTCAATGAATGAGTCAGTCCATCACTGCGAGTCTCCCGCACAGCGAGACCTTTCATTCCCAGTAGCCTGACTAGCCGGGGGGTGGCGCCCGCGCCTCCTGGCGGTCTTTCCGGGAGGGGAGGCGGAGCTCGGACACGACTGGGTGGGGCGGGGCGGGGCGGGGACGCGGAGGGACCTTGGGTGGGCGGGGCTGGGGCGAGCGGGGCGGGGCAATGGCCACTAACCTGCCGGTCAGATCCGGCAGGGGCCCAGAGGGTTTTCACCGCAAGGTGCGTAGAACGTGTTTACATCAAACACAGAAAGCTTACAGTTTGCGTCATCGGGGGTTAATAGCGAAAGTCTGAAAGTGAGGACTCGTGGATGTGAGGCCTGGGTTTAGGGCTGTCCTGGAGCAAGCCCCTCTGCTTTCATAAGGAATAACGGCTTACTGTAATTGAGTTCTAAACACTCCCAACGGATTAACTCATTTAATCCTCATAACAACTCTATGAGTCACCTGCTAAGATCATCCCCGTTTCACAGATGAGAAAACTGAGGCTCAGAAACATGGAGGCATCTCCCCAAGGTCCAGCCACATGAAGAGGCACCTGGGTCCAGGTCTGATTCTACAACCCCAGCTCTCCCCAGTGATGTTGGAAACAAAGGGAGAAGAAAAATTTTCTAATTTCCTTACTACCCAAAGCCCATTGACAAGTCCTTGAAACAGGCAGAGAGATATTTCTGTAGGGATTCAACTGCCCGGGTGTTAATACCTGCAAAAGGCAACCTTAACCCAACCTCCAGGATCCTGTAAGTCTACTTTAACATATAAAAATTCCTTTGGAAACTTCCTTTATCTCTAAACCCCCCAAGATATGTGTTGGTAATCAACCCCCAAGCATATGGCCCACTGTATACATAGGAAGGGTCTCATGACTAAGGTTTTATTAGACAGTAATAAATGACCTGTTCCCAACAATAACTAGCCCCCTCAAGGTCCTAGAAACCTTGCTTCCAAAATTCCTTAGAGGGGCGCCTGGGTGGCTCATTGAGCGTCTGCCTTCGGCTGAGGTCATGATCCCAGGGTCCTGGGGTCCAGCCCCGCATCAGGCTCCCTGCTCCGCGGGAAGCCTGCTTCTCCCTCTCCCACTCCCCCTACTTGTGTTCCCTCTCTTGCTGTGTCTCTCTCTGTCAAATAAATAAATAAAATCTTTAAAAAAATTCCTTAGAGACTTACGCTATCCCTAACCCACTCCCAACTTGAAAGTATATAATGGGCCACTCCTCATGACCCCAGTGCAGCTCTTTCTGCCCACGGGTCCTGTCCCCGTGCTTTCATAAAATCACCTTTTTGCGCCAAAGAGATCTCAAGAATTCTTTATTGGCCGTCGGCTTGGAACCTAAGGTCTTTCCTACATCACCCAGTAGGGCTAAAAAACTGGGGGGAAGTTTTGCAAGACCAGGTGGTTGGTTCTCACGATCTCCAAACTTTGCACCTTAAAATCTTTGGTTGGGCGGGAGGAGGGGAGTGCTTGCTTTAAAACCCGGGCCTACCATTGCCTGGTTTCGTAGGCCTGTGATGGACCACAAAAATTTGCATTTTGAGCAAGCTTCTCAGTGATTTCGAAGGAGCAAGTCAGCGGATTGCGTTTGGATCATGAATGCCCAAAGCATCTAACAACTAATATTTAACATCTAAATCACCTCAGCAGAGGGTAACAAGAGGCAAAGAAAAAGTTTGGGATAAGAAAGAGACTCTGGTGTGCCTATTTTTAAAACACCAGTAGGCCTCTATTGCAGGCCCCACAGAAGTATGCCCGTTCTCCCCGGCGGTGCCAACTCTTTGTGGGTCCTGGCGGGACCCCCAAAGCCGCCCAGCCCTGAAATGGGCCCCTTGGAAAGAGGCACTGCGATCCCACCCCAAGTCGCAGGGGGGCGCCACGCAGTCTCGCTCCGACAGGAATGGGGCTCCGCTTCCTTTGTACGCTGGCGCGGCCAGGAAGCCCTCACTTCCGGCCTTGCGCGCTCAGGGTCTGAACATAGCGGGCGCCAAGGTAAGTAGAGGCTGGTGTTTTGTCCGAGTGAGAAGCTTTCTGCCCCGTTGGGTCCTTCCCCCACGTCCGCGGGGCCGCCCACCTCCCCAAAGATCTCTTTGCGGGACCTCCGACCGGGCGTTCTCCTGTTCCAATCTGCCTCCCAGTCAGCCTGGAGGTCCCAGTGCCGCCCTCTTCCCACGGCCCCTCTGGTCAGGCAGGCGCTGCCCGCGCTCGCCTTACTCTGTAACGCCCAGACCCTTCGCTTCCCCCGTTCTCCTCCCGCAGGCACCTTCCCCCGAGGCCACCTCCTCCCGTAGAGCCCTTGGGCGGCGGTGGGGAGGCGTGTCCTGGATGGCGAGCAGGCCCCGGTACCCAACCGAGCACCCTTTCCTCCTTCCCACGCCTCTCTTCGCAGACGGTCAGCATGAGGTTCAACCCCTTCGTTACCTCGGACCGCAGCAAAAACCGCAAACGCCACTTCAGTGCGCCCTCGCACGTGCGCAGGAAGATCATGTCTTCCCCACTCTCCAAGGAGGTGCGACAGAAGTACAGCGTCCGCTCCGTGCCCATCCGCAAGGACGACGAGGTCCAGGTTGGTGTCCCTCAGGCTCTCGTTACCCCCCTGCATGTCGCTCTGGCGCTGCCTAAGAGTGTCGTGTGCTGGGACGTGGGGAAGTCGTAGACTCACATGCCCTCACGACCCTGGCAAGTAATGTCACCCTGCAGATGTGTCGAACCGGAGATGGGGCCCACAACCACCAGTGTGCCTACCCCATCTTAATTGAGATGTGCCTACCCAGCCTAATAGAGAGCATGCCCATGCAATTCTTTAATAATGATTGTTTTTAAAAAAAATAGTATACCAGCCAAGGAAAACTTTGCTTTTCGATTTAGTCCCTTGGCTGCAAGTTTTCCAGGCTTTGCTCGGGGTGACTCTTTGAACCAAATTCTCCAGGAGAAAGTGCTGTGGTAAGAGTAATGTCTCAGTAGTATTGGGTTTAGCAGAGGTTGGGCATTTGGTGGTACTGGATTTGGCAGAGAGAGGAGGGAAGCAGCAAGTCAGAAGCATGAAATTATGAAAGAGAATGATCCTTGTGAGAAAGTGTAAGCTGTCTGTTCTTCCTAGAGCTTTGGATGTGTGGTAAGAAAGGGAGAGTGGGGGATGACTGAAATAGCCGGGGTAGATTAACTCCTTGGGAATTTATGGAGTTGGCACTGTTCTAGACACTAGCAGTAAGCAGGACTGACAAGGCACCTGTCGCCATGGAGCTCAACATTTTAGAGCAGGGATTCCCAGCGTCAGCACTGTTGACATCTTGGACTGGATGCTTCTCCCCACTAGATGCCAGTAGTACCTCCTCACATTTGTGACAAGCGAAAATATTTCCAGATAT
The DNA here is from genome assembly GCF_002201575.2 of Neomonachus schauinslandi. Classification (NCBI taxonomy): domain Eukaryota; kingdom Metazoa; phylum Chordata; class Mammalia; order Carnivora; family Phocidae; genus Neomonachus; species Neomonachus schauinslandi. The sequence goes on along the minus strand of NC_058409.1, from coordinate 89,536,404 downwards.
TGTCAAATGTCCCTAGGGAGCAAAATCCACCCCCCCCCTTCCCCTAATTGAGAACCATTGTTTTAGATAATGAAATGGGATAAGGTTAAGGGATTTGGTGTATCTTCTAAGGCACAGGGACACTTTGAAGCTTTGAGGAACATTTTGAGAAGCTTGAAACCAGGGGATAATTTGGCCAGAGGGAATGAGAGGAATAGAGTGGGAAGTATAGTTTAGAGGTATGATCAACAGTTGCAACTTCTCTTCTAGGTCCTTCCCATCAGACATGTTCTAGAATGGGGGAATTGCAAATGTGTATAAGGGCTAGGTAGGCAAATTAAAAAAGGGAGGTTGGCTGATGGCAAGAAAATAGCAACTGGAAAGCCCATGCCTCATTTAAAGGAGATTGTGGTGTACCTCCAGCCCATTGCTACTGTAGGGAAATGCAGGCTCCTTGTCAGATTCTTGATTTTGCAAGAAAACTAGAAAGTTTAAATTCTCTTCCCAGTCCCCCATTTCCTTCTAGCTACTGCTACTCTGTTCTGCATGTATGGCCAGTGTCCTCAAAAGAGTTGTCTACACTTCCTCACCTTCCCATTTATGCCTAGCCCCTCTCCAATCTGATTTGTATCTCACTACTTTATAGAAACTGCTTTTGGCTGAGGTCACAAGTAACCTGTTTGTGACTAAATCCGGTGGACACATCTTGGTCTCATCATGCTTGACTTTCTCAGTAGCATTTGGCATTGGTAGCACTGCCTTACTTCTTGAAATAGTTTGGCTTTTTGGCTTCTGTGACCGTTCAGGCTCCGTTTACTTTTGACTTCTCAGATTCCTTTGCTGGTCTCCTCTGATCTCTAAATGTTGTTGTTTGTCAGGTTCTACACCTGGTCTAACATCTCATCTTGCCTACATTGCCTCCCTGGGTGATATTATCTATTCCGAGATCCAAACGTCTGCCCTATGTTAACAACTCCCTCTTTTATATCCCAGCCCAAACCATTTTCCAGAGCAGAGACCTGTAGATCTAACTATGCGTGGAACGTCTTTATTTAAAAACCTCATAGTCGTCTCAAGCTTCCAATCCGGGAATACTCTTGACCGGAACACTGCTTCTGTCTATAATCTGCTTTTCCTCCCATCTTTCACACTTCAATAAGCATCACTTTTTCACTTGCCTGTGCCATAAACCTTTAAATTCTCCCTAATGTCTCTCTCTTCCTAACCCACATCTAATCGATTACTTAACCTTAATTGATTCTCTCTCTAAGATAAGTCTTTCTTTACATTTCCAGTTTAGTTCAAGACACTAGCTTTCACTCTTATCCTGGTCAAACATTCTTCACAGAGGGACATTTTTGGCAAATTAGATTCTGCTTAGAACCTATCATTGGTGGTTGACTGCTTACTATAAATCTAAAATCATTGACAACAAGGCCCCATGTGCCCCAGTCCTGGTCTGCTTGTCCAGCTTCATCTCATCCTATTATGTCCCCACATGTTCTGTACTTCAAACACACTGGCCTTTTCAGGTCCTTAAGTATGCCTTGATCTTTCCTCCCTCGGGGTCTTTGCCCAGAAGGCTCCCTCTGCCTGGAGTGCTCTTCCTTCTCCCCTTTACCTGAATGACTCCTCATTTTTCAAATGTTATCTTAAATGTCAGTTCCCCAGAAAAGCCTTCCCAGATACATTAATCAGCATGGTATCATAGCACCCTGTATTTATATTTGCTTGCTAGCAGTGAACACAGTTTGATTTTATTTCTTTTTAAACTGAGGCATACTGGGCCCACCTGCAGCTGCTGGAGCTCATCTTCCTCCAGACCGTGTACCCCGACATCTGCCTGTGCCAGTGCCTGTCTGCGCTCACCCTGCTCCCTGAGTCCAGGATCCAGGTGTGGTTCCAGAACAGGTGTGCCAAGTCACGGCATCACAGCTGGAAGTCCTTTCAACCTTCAGTCAGACCGGAGCTTTGACTCCACCACTCTGCTCATGGAACTGAAGCAAAATGAATTGAAGTCCCAGCTGCCTCTTGAGATAATGTGAACTGGTCGCCACATCCCAGCAGGGTTGGAGAGGGCATCTCTACCCTAGCTCTCAAGGTCAGAATTTTGAAACCTATTCTCTGAAGACACTGATTGAAAGCTGGACTCTTGAGAAGAAAACATCTTTTCTGCCTTTGGTAACTCTTGAGGATTCTAGGCGAGTTCAGGATAAGCTCAGAGGAGCCATGACTGACAGCCAAGGAGGTACACATCAGAATTCTTTCCTTTCTGGCTTCCATGTTAAGGCCACATCAAGGTTCTCCTTGATAAGGGTTTGCCAGTTCTCTGGCCTGTGAAGCTCCTTCACCTTTTGCCTGTGACCTTTTACCCTTGCCTAGTTCTTCTTTCTCTGCAGCACACTGCTCCCTCCACCCCCTGAAATTGTGGCGCTCGTTTTGACCTGTACACCTGCAAATCTGCACATTCAATTCGGTTTGCATTCCTGCTCCTTCTTGCCAGTTCTCTTATGTTTTGGATTGGTTTTTTAGAACTCATTATCTCCTTTGCAAGAACACTTCAGCTTGGCCCAATTTCCCCTTGTGCCTGGCAGCTGCCTCCTCGTGCGTCCTCCAAGGCTGATACGCTTAAACTTTCTCTAACCCATCTCCTTCATCCTCATCCTGTGCCCAGGATTTACTGCTTTTTAATGTGGCCTATCATCTTTACATTCATTTGTAGCTTCAGTGATTTTGTATCCAGATTATTTCAAGAGTCCCTTGCCTCTAGCTTCTCAACTTTTTACACATTACTCTCTTCAGAAATCTGTAGTAGCCTCCAATTGCTATCAAATGGTGAAAACCTTTTGGTTCCTCTCCCAGACAACTAACTGATATCTTTAGCCAACAGGGCAGTTTTTCAGATCTTCATATGGTCACCCGTGCACAATGTATGTCGTCTCAGAGCCACTCCTTCCCGTTTCGGAACCAGATGAATACCTTTCTCCTTCAAAACACTTGGGATCTCCGCCCCGCCCCCTTCTGAAGTCTGAAACTTTCTGTAATCATGATTTTGTACCTGTTAACTTCAGTCACTCCAACATTCCCCTTCGCCCTTGTTATTGTATTTCTGTGCAACGTTAGTGAATTATTAAATGTTTCCACAAATGAAAAATAAATAAAACTGAGGCATAATTTACATACAGTAAAATGCATGGGTGAGTTTTGGCAGATGAAAAGCCACGTAGCCATCACCATAGTTATGATCCAGTAAGTTCCCATGTGCCCTATTCCAGTCAGTGATTATATATTTGCATGTTTATTAGTTAACTGATTATTACCCATTACATTAAGATGAGGCCAGAGAATTTCTCTTTTTTGTTGCCTGACCTCCGTGACCTTCTCATCTCTGGTGAATTCATTGTCTTACTGTAAATGGCTTCCATCCCTCTGTTCCACTGAAGCACACTAGCCATGATCACCAGTGACCAGCTTGTTGTCACATTTGTTCCTTTATCCTTCCTGTAGATGACCACTCCTTGGCATTTGATATTCTTTCCTTGGCTGCAGTACCCCACATTGCCCCAGTTTCCCATTCTCTGTGGCCATTTCAGTCTCCCTTATAAGCTTTTCCAAAATGTTGGCTTTTCTCGGATTTCTGCATTCTGCCCTCATACCACAAGCTCCCTGAGCAAAATCAGGCTCCAAATTACCATCTTTGGAGGACTCCCGGGTCTTTGTTGCCGACCCAGTTGGTCTTCCAGCTGTGTATGGAATTCTCCACTAGAATGTCACGAGATGCCTCAAATTCAGCATGTTCCCAACTACACTGTTTTCTCCTAAAATGTTTCTTCCCCCATGTTCCATGCCTCTGGGAAAGGCCTATCCATCCGTCCAGTTGCTCAACCAGACTCTGGATATCATCTTTGCGTCTTCTCCCTCCCCTTTCCAGGCCAGCTGGGTTAGTCTTGTCCTATCCCTCTCCTCGCTGGATCTAGTGTTTGTCCAGTTCTCTTTAACCAGGGTGTTCCTTTGGACTCATTTTATTAAACTCTTTCTTCAGTCTTGATGATGGTTAAGAGGGGCTTTTTCACAGACTTTTCCACGTTTCACGTAAGAGTCTCTGGTCATATGGAGTGTGGTGGATTTTCAGTGAGGCGTGGCTGTTCTCTTTTCAACCTGAAAATCACCTTGGTAAGTAAGCCGAACAATCTAAATAGACATTTTAGGAGTATTGAAATTCTCTAGTTTTTTATATGTGGTTATTTCCTTTATGTTTCTTATAATCAGCATCAGCTATATTGTGGCTCCTGTTTAATAGGCTTGTGCCTTCAGGGAAACCGTAATCTAGTTGGTTTTGAATAGTGTTGGAGTGTGAGTAAGATTTTTAGTATATGAAAACAACCCAAGAGATTTTAATTTAACATTTTAATTTTTTTCTGACTATAAAATATTTGTGTTAATTATAGAAATCTTTGAAATTTAGTGGCACCTGGGTAGCTCAGTCAGTTGAGTGTCTGACTCTTGATCTCAGCTCAGGTCTTAAGTGCAAGGTTGTGAGTTCAAGCCCCACGTTGGGCTCCACGCCGGGTGTGGAGCCTCCTTTAAAAAAAAAAATCTTGGGCGCCTGGGTGGCTAAGATGGTTAAGCATCTGCCTTCGGCTCAGGTCATGATCCCAGAGTCCTGGGATTGAGTCCCGCATCGGGCTCCCTGCTTAGCGGAGAGCCTGCTTCTCCCTCTGTCTCTCTCTCTCTCTCTCTGTCTCTGTCTCTGTCTCTCATGAATAAATAAATAAAATCTTTAAAAAATAAATAAAAATTTTTTTAAAATCTTGAAATATGGAAGAATAATACGTTTTGTAAAAAGTCATCCGTAATCCTACTTCGTGGCAACCATTATTGACATTTAGATATATTTCCATCCCATCGTGTTATATGCCATATATCTGAAACATACATACACAAGATTCAGACTATATTTCATATAAAGCTTTGTTTTCTTTTTTCTCTAAAGGTCCTATCTTGAGCATTTTCCTTGGTCATAAATTGTTTTTTGAAAACATTTTAAATGGTTGCAGGAGAGTCTCAGTATAGTATCTTTAATCATCCTTCTCCATTTAATCACTTGAGAATGATTATATTTTTTCTTTCTTAAATTTTACTTTTATTTAACCGAGATATAATTGATATATAAGATTGTGTTAGTTTTGGGTGTATAGTGATTATACTTTTTTACTCTCAGGACTAGGTCTGTGGTGGCCATCCTAGTTCAAGGAATTTTTTGTTTCAGATAAGAAAAAAATTCAGGTGAAGAATTTTCACCTGACTTAGAACAACACAGAGCAGATTTATAGCCAAAAAATAGCTGACTTTTGACTGCAAGGGTTAATATGCTTTTGTGCAAAAAGTTGTATGTTAGTCTGTGTATTCCTGATAATTAGTTTCCTCACTGTGATGTTCACATATTAGAATGGGGGGAAATTTTTCTTTTGTGTTTTCTCTTAGGTGGTTCGAGGACACGACAAAGGTCAGCAAATTGGCAAGGTGGTCCAGGTGTACAGAAAGAAATATGTCATCTACATCGAGCGCGTACAGCGTGAGAAGGCTAATGGGACAACTGTCCATGTGGGCATTCACCCGAGCAAGGTATGGCCTGGGACCAAACGGTGGTAGCAGCTGTGTAGCTTCGTGCTGTTGTCAGAGTTATCAGTGTGTTGGGACTGTCTACTCAGGTGGCCCTACTCAGGGAAAGACTTCTAGAGGGAGGTCAGGCAGGCTTGATCGATTCATTGACCTAGGATCCAGATTCTTTTCTTCTCTGTTTTGTCATCCTTGGTGAAGGCTCTGTCTTCGAGCAGGTTGCAAGAGGGTTCCAGGTACTGTAGGCATCACTTTCCTACTGGATGATGTCCAGAGGGAGAATTGAGAACATCTCTTCCTATGGCCCTCACCACCCACCTGGTGTAATAGGCTGTTTTTCATTTGCACTCCTATTTCACACACTGTATTGTAGGGTCTTTCTCCTCCAGAGTTTCAGATAAGGGCAGAGTGGTGAGGGTCTTACTTATCCTTGTGACCTGTGGTCCAGTAGCTGGTGGGAATGCACATGTTTAAAGAACAATGCATTTTGCCAGCCAAAGGGTGATAGACGAACCAGAAACATGCTGGCAGTATAATTTTTCCCAGCCCAATATTTGATATCGCTAAACTATCTAACTGGTCTCTTAGATCCTCAGGAGTTAGGGGGTATTGCTATTGTTGGGAAAAGCTCTTCTCTACAAAATAATTGTAGTTATAAATCCTTTCCTTAAAAAAAAATAATAATAGGGCGCCTGGGTGGCTCAGTTGGTTAAGCGACTGCCTTCGGCTCAGGTCATGATCCTGGAGTCCCGGGATCGAGTCCCACATCGGGCTCCCTGCTCGGCAGGGAGTCTGCTTCTCCCTCTGACCCTCCCCCCCTCTCATGCTCTCTGTCTCTCATTCTCTCTGTCTCAAATAAATAAATAAAATCTTAAAAAAAAAAAAAATAATAATAATAAAGATGTTTTCTTACCCTTAACAGGTGGTTATCACCAGGCTAAAGCTGGACAAAGATCGGAAAAAAATTCTCGAACGCAAAGCCAAATCTCGACAGGTTGGAAAAGAGAAAGGCAAATATAAGGAAGAACTTATTGAGAAAAGGCAGGAGTGAATGTAACCTGTTGTGCAAGCACAGTTTAACTGTAGACCTTTAGCCGGTGTGTGTTCCTTTGAAACTCTTCAAGACATCTGCCAAACATTTCATCTCCTTCCTGTTTTGCTATTGATAATGTAGCTTTGTAAATCCACTTTTACTGTTTTGATTACTAATTTTATGAATAACAATTGAAAATGTTTCCTAATTCCACGGGGAGTTTGCATTGTTTTATAGGTAAAATCCATCTTACTGTCAATTCCTCTTTGCCATTCTTTCCCATGTTTTAACGTACTGAGCAGCAGAATGGAAGTGGTCACATGGCTTTGTTCCTGCCTGAACCCTCATGGCTGATGGGGTGGACAGGACAGGGCTCTGGTCCCTAATTCAGGAGTTTGCCCCACTTAGTGGTAGTCATCATGTGAACTGGCACATATAAGATCTCACTGAGTGTCTGGTGCTGCTCTGGTCTCAAGTCTGACGGATTGCTCCCTGGCTCGTTTCCTCTCCCTTGTGCTCCAACCAAACCAAATGGCATGCAGCTCTCTGACCAGGTTGCCCTTCCCAAGGTCTTGACTTTGCAAATGCATTTCCAAATGACTGAAATGTCCTTCCTCTCACCTGGAGCTAACTCAGGAAACTGAGGACAGCCTGGAGGCAATATTTGGCTCACAGACAGATTATGTTTCTCCTTCTGTTTTCATAATTTTAATAGGTCAATTTCCAACATTTAAAAGTTGAAGGATTTCATGGAGAAATCCAGCTCTTGCTTCATCTGGTTACATGGGGCCCCAGTCCGACCCAGCATCAGTTGTGTGGAGCTCACAGGCTGACTGTCCCTATCCAGTCTGCGCCACTCGTGTACCCAACTTGCCAGGCCCCCACTGGCATCTTGAGTTTTGGACTCCAGGTCTAACTGCAACCAACCTAACGTGAGTTCACTCCTTTGGGAGTTCGAGACTACACCAGGTGGTGTTATACAAAAGAAAGTTTATTTGCAGCAAATCAGATCACAGGGAATAGCTTCCAAAACCATGACTCCCCAAATAGGGGTGAGTAGGTTTCTTTTATTTAGGGTTATGATGAATATTCAGAAAGGGGAGTTTCTTCATTGTAGGTAGAGGTGGGCATACAGTTGTGCACATGTCTTAAGGAAACATGCCTATACGAGCATTGTATGTTATATTAATGAGGTTTGTTCTCCTCCTTGGGTGGGGATTTTAACATTATAATGAAGCAGAGGTAACTGTTGGACAAGGGGAAAGGAATAGGGGCAAGCTCTGAGAGCCAATATAAACGGGATTGAGTCTTGGGCTCCTTATCTTGGAAGGAATGCAGCGCCTTGCTTACTTTTGAAACAGCCCTGGGAGTTTTGCCACTGATTTATTATCTCTGATATGGTTAGGCCATTTCCTGGCCTACTAGAATCTGTTAGTTTTTGCATTCTCTTTGTTCCCTTGAAGTCCTGAACTATTGACATTTTTGTTTTTCTTTATAATTCTGACATCTCGTAGGCAGTACTGCAAGAAGTGTGCTAGGGCAAGAGCCAGGTAGGCATAGATCATGGAAAATAGCTGGGCCTAAAATGACTTCTCTTTGTTTTTCTGGGGACCCCTAACTCTGCTTATGTAACTTCTAGTTACCCTTCAAGATTTAGCTCCAGATCCACATCCAAAATCCCTTGGGGCGCCTGGGTGGCTCAGTCAGTTAAGCGTCTGACTCTTGATCTTGACTCTTGAGTTCAGGCCCACATTGGGCTCCGCACTGGGCATGGAGCCTACTTAAAAAAAAATTAAAAGTAAATAAAATCCTTTCTTGCTGCGGTGATAAATTATTGATTAAAATTCATAAATGATGAAAATGCATACAATTATAAAATGCCTTTTATGACTCTAGTGATACGTGGCCTGACACATTGGAGTTTCTTAGTGAATGTTGATTGAGTCTCTTACTTCCCAATTTGCCTGGTGAAGAAAAATGAGCTTAGATTAATTGTCCAGTTCCCAGAGAACACAAGAGATAGAGTTAAGATTTGAACCCGGCCTGACTGCATCAAAGACTACCCACATCCCACTTTAGCCATCCATCTCTGGTGTTCTTCTTTCACCCCGTCAGCCCTGTACCGGAGTCTGACAAGAGACTGGACATCTGTGTGCAGGGAGAAGAACCTATGTATTTGTAGCAGTAGTGCTGCTTAGTGCAAAAAACATTGTCACCATCTCTGCCACAGGACAGTCGTAAGCCTTTGCGCAAGTTACTTACCTCTGAGCTTCCATTCTCTTGGTAGTAAAGCGTATAGTTAATACCTGCACTGCCCTCCTGTCTCATGGAAAATGGCAGGATCAAATAGGCTCTTTCTGAGGACTCTGAAAAGTGTGAGTGTTCAAATGCTAATATTGCTATTGTTTGTTTATATTTCCAATCCTGACATGCATTTTGCACTGAAAGAGAGAAAGATTTTTCACAAAAAAAAATCAATGGAATCACAAACCACAAAATTCAGTGTGCATTCTCTGATTTGGGGGCATTGATTTTTTTTTTTTTTAAGATTTTATTTATTTATTGGGGCGCCTGGGTGGCTCAGTCGTTAAGCGTCTGCCTTCGGCTCAGGTCATGATCTCAGGGTCCTGGGATCGAGCCCTGCGTCGGGCTCCCTGCTCGGCGGGAAGCCTGCTTCTCCCTCTCCCACTCCCCCTGCTTGTGTTCCCTCTCTTGCTGTGTCTCTCTGTCAAATAAATAAATAACATCTTTAAAAAAAAAAAAAAGATTTTATTTATTTATTTATTTGAGAGAGAGAATGAGATAGAGCATGAGAGGGGGTAGGGTCAGAGGGAGAAGCAGACTCACTGCTGAGCAGGGAGCCCGATGCGGGACTCAATTCCCGGGACTCCAGGATCATGACCTGAGATGAAGGCAGTCACCCAACCAACTGAGCCACCCAGGCGCCCTTTGGGGCATTGATTTTTAAAAGTAGGCAGAATGATATTGTCTTGGCTCCAAAGCCACAGGGATCTGGATTCAAATTCTGCTTTGGTTTTCGGGCATTTTTAATGAGCTTGTTTCCCTATCTAGGTAAGAAGCTAAAAATGTTTCTCTTTGTGAAAATGCTTATCAAATGTAAAAGCTAAAGTAGTGGTCCACCAGACTCTCCTGACTTTAGGAGTCACTCGGATGCTTGCTAATATTAGTCTCCGCCCCCTTGCTTGGTGGTGATTCCTCCGTGCAGTAATTCTGAGGAGAGACCTCTTCAAGTCTTGAGTGCATGTATATTTCTGACATGGCTCTTGTGTGATGCTTACAACCAGTTAACTTTGGGAAATTGTGGATTATGATATATGTAAAGTAGGGACGGCTGGGTGGTTCAGTTGGTTAAGCATCTTACTCTTAATTTTGGCTCCAGTCATGATCTCAGGGTCTTGAGGTGGAGCCCTGCATTGGGCTCGCTCTGGATGCAGAGCCTGTTTGGAATTCTCTCTCTCCCTATCCCTCTGCCCCTCTTTCCCCTCGCTCTCTCCCTCTCTCTCTGTATCAAAAAAAAAAAGTAAAGTATGTATACATGCAGCATATAAAGTAGGTGCGTGTTATCATTAGTAGTCTAGTGAGTAGGTAAACAGTAAGGTCTGTAGTTTGTTTTTTCTAATTTTGAGTTTTGTCTTGATTCTCAACACATAATTTAGTATCCCAAAAGTTGCATAAAAGTTGGATTTCATACTACGTTAAATTTATAGTAAGGATGATATATTCTGATACCCTGGTCTGGGCCCTAGGCTCCAGCCATTATTCTCATCAATAAACTTAAATTATGATGTTTCCTAGGAGTTGGACTTGGCTTGTTTTTAGCAATTTGTTCAATACAAATGATAAGAGGTTTGAAAGCTGTAATCCCCACCACCAGCCTTCACAGGCAACCAGATCCTACCCGACTACTTAAACTGAGCAGGGTGAGTCATAGTGCATGGTCAAGAGCAGGAGCTCAGCATCACACATGAGTTCTTTTTTTTTTTTTTTTAAAGATTTTATTTATTTTTTAGAGAGCGAGCGAGAGAGAAACAGCATGAGAGGGGAAAGGGTCAGAGGGAGAAGCAGGCTCCCCGCTGAGCCGGGAGCCCAATGCGGGACTCGATCCCAGGACCCTGGGATCATGACCTGAGCCGAAGGCAGACGCTTAACCATCTGAGCCACCCAGGCGCCCACACATGAGTTCTAATGCCAGCTCTGTCAGTTCCTAGCTGTGTGACCTCAGGCAAATTGCTTAACCTCTGGCCCTCAGTTTTGTCATTTAGAAGATGGAAATAATAAGAGTGCCTATTTCAAAGAGTTGTCAGACTTAATACTTGAGATACTGCATGTGAAGCACAGAGAGCTCAGCAAATTTTACCTATTGTCTTTTAGAGGAGATTGGCAGGGAGTTTGCAAGAGCAGAGGGAAAATTTTTCTCAGGAGTTCAGATAAACACTGGTTCTTGGCTTTTTTGGGGGGGGGGTGTGTTTAAGATTTTATTTTATTTTTTTAAAGATTTTATTTATTTGACAGAGAGACACAGTGAGAGAGGGAACACAAGCAGGGGGAGTGGGAGAGGGAGAAGCAGGCTTCCTGCTGAGCAGGGAGCCCGATGCGGGGCTCAATCCCAGGACCCTAGGATCACGACCTGAGCTGAAGGCAGACGCTTAACGACTGAGCCACCCAGGTGCCCCAAGATTTTATTTTTAAGTAATCTCTACACCCAACGTGGGGCTCAGACTCACAACCCCAAGAACAAGAGTCACATGCTCTACCAACCAAACCAGCCAGGCTCCTCAAATACTAGTTCTTGAATGAAGGGGAGGATTTAAGGGCAGTAGTATTGTGTTTGGCTGCTGTAGGAAATGGGCACTGGAGAAGGCCAGATGGGTGGGTTGGCCTATCAGGATTCAGGCCCAAGGATTTTAGCATGTTTCCTGGAATGACTTTGAATTAAGCAGTTTCCTACTAACCTTTTCATTGAATTTGCAGATGTCCACTCACTTGAGTGAGTCCCCTATGCTATTTTGGGAAGCCTCCAAACTTTTAAACTTCAGATAAATGCTTCTGAATGTCTGCTTTCATATTGCGCTCAGGCATGAGACTCAGCTACAGAGCTCTCAGTGTAGTTGGGCAGGCAAGTAATTGAATATACTGGGAACTGGGCAGAACTCTACCAACCAAGAGTGTACCATACTCTGCTGATACTATGGACTTTGAGCACTTCCCATCTGGTGGCTTGTTTTGTTCATTGTTCTGTTAAATTAGTTTTTTTAAAAGAAATAATACATATGGTAAGGTACAAAAGTTACATAGTGAAAAGTAAGTTTCCTTGTCCCTGTGATTCTTGGTTACTCAGCTCTGCCCAGAAGCAGTCAGTGTTTCCAGTTCCTTTTGTATCCTTCCAGAAATATTCTATGCATGTATGACGGGGTGCTTACTAAAAGTCTGATCCATGAAGAAGTCTTCATGAGAAAGGCAGATCATCCAAATGTAAACAGCTCTATAATATAAAGTTGATTTACTGCTTGAACACCATAATTACAATATAAATATGCAGATATATTAGGTAAAATATTCTTTGGCCTTCAGAATTAACTAAGTCAACCATCGTAGCCTACCCCAAGCAGGAGAGCAGCTAGTTCCAGAATAGGTTTTCACAGGTGTCATCTTAGGAATTAGATGTCTCTGTCTTGTTAAGCTGTGTATAATTTAGGGTTTTTTGGCTGACTTGATGTCTGAAATAGGCAGTATGGCTTAGTAGAAAGAACAGGAGCCATGAAGACCTACATTTATTATTTTTTAAAGATTTTATTTATTTGAGAGCGCAAGAGCAGGAGGTAGGAGGAGAGGGAGAAGCAGACCTGAGCAGGGAGCCTGATGCGGAACTTGATCCCAGGACCCTGAGATCATGACCTGAGTCAAAGGCAGACACTTAACCAATTGAGCCACCATGGCGTCCAAAGACCAATATTTAGATCCCAGTTCTGTTACTTAAAACAGACTTTAGGCAAGTTACAAACCTGAGCCTCTCTTTCCTAATATGTAAAATGGATTTAATAAGATCATAATAGGTGTTGTGAATATTGAAGGAGAGGTAATTCAAAACACATGGTTCAATGGCATATGGCTGCCACACAAGAAATGAATGGTGGTCACCCACAGGGCATGTTCCATACATATGTGCTGAGCAAATGAGTTGTAAAGCATGCTGGAGCTTTCAGCTTCTCCAGTAACTTCCAGGCTTCCAGATCTGCTTGAAAGGAGCTCTATGACTCCATGGCTTTGTGACTTTGCATGCCTGTTTTTATTTACAGGGCTGGGCTCGGGAAAGGGGATTGGTGTGGTTGCATGGTAGCATTTCAGTCAGTTCTTTACTTTATCCTTTTGGGGTTGCTTGGAGGTTTTTCCTCTGGAAGTTGATCTCAGACTTTTTGGTCTCAACACCTCTTTACACATTTAAAAATTATTGTGGACCCCGAATCTTACTTTTATGTGGGTTACATCGATCATATAATTTACCATATTATAAATTAGAACAAAAATTTAACATTTATTTTAGATTCATTTTAAAATAATAAACCTATAATATGTTAACAGAAAGAACATTTTTTAATGGAAAATAACTCTTTTCCAAGTCAAAATTTAGAAATGTAGTGGGAAGAATGACATTCTGTTACATTTTTGCAAAATTCCTTAATGTCTGGCTTAATAGAAGACAAATGGATTCTTAGTAATGCTTCTGCATTCACTCTGTTGCAACATGTTTCCGGTAAAGCATAGGAAGAAAATTCAGCTTTACACAGATTGGTAGTTAGAACAGAGAGGCCCTTACAGACTTGCTGGGAGAGTCCTGGGGACTCCCCTGGGGTCCTTGAGCCATACTGACATTTCCTGAAGTAGACTTTAAGTGCCTTGAAGGCAGAGAATATTTCATTTGGTGGGTCACTGAATCTTAGTTCCTGGCCTTGGACACCAGTTTTTATTCACAATGTGTGACAAAATGTTTTTGACAGATTGACTGATAGAGGGAGCTATTGGCCAATACTAGCCCACAACTGTAATACCAAGATAAGGGAATTTTCTCATTTCACAGAGGATGAAACAGATTTACACAAAACTAATGTCCGAATGGCCACTTCCCTATGCTCCCCAACACCTGGTTTTTAAAGAAGTTGCCAAGAAGATGAGGCAAAGGTTAGACTTAATGGAATCAACTTAAAATATTTGCCTTCATTTAAGAGACAGGAAGGGGCGTCTGGGTGGCTCAGTTGGTTAAGCAGCTGCCTTTGGCTCAGGTCATGATCCCAGGGTCCTGGGATCAAGCCCTGCATCGGGCTCCCTGCTCAGCAGAGAGCCTCCTTCTCCCTTTCCCTCTGCCTGCCTCTCTGCCTACTTGTGCTCTCTATCTGTGTCAAATAAATAAATAAAAAATATCTTTAAAAAAAAAATAAGAGGAAAAAATCCATAACAGCTAAAAAAATGGAAGCAACTCAAATATCCATCTTCAGATGAATGGAGAAACAAAATATGGCATCTACATACAGTAGAATGTTACTCAGCCTTGAAAAGGAAGGAAATTCTGACACGCTACAACATGGATCAAGCTTGAGGATATTATGCTAAGTGAATCCAGGCAGTCACAAAAAGAAAAATATTGTATGATTCCACTTGTATCAGGTATCTAGAGTAGTCAAACTTAACAGAAGGTAGGATGGGTGTTGCCAGGGGCTGGGGGAAGGGAGAATGGGGAGTTGTTTTATGGTTATGAAAAAGTTCTGGAGATTGGGCACACAACAAGTGAATATACTTAATGCTACTGGACTTTACACTTGATGGCTAAGATGGTGGATTTTATGTATATTTTACCACAATTAAAAACAAATTAAGAAAAAAATAGAAAGGAGTAGACTTTTTTCTCTTAGTTCTGGCTGACCTCATTCTTAATTACTCAGATCAGTTACAGGTGTCTATTGAGCACATTCTATGTATAATACTCTTGAGGAGCAATGATCTGTTAAACAGTGCCTGTCCTCAAGGAGTTTGCCTCCAATAGGGTTGGTTAAAATATACGGCCACAAGAGACACACTAACATAATGAAATAGGTCTTGGAGAAGCCAGCGCTTGGACTGGAACTTAAGGACGTTAGAATTTCTGCTTAGGCTATTTTGGGAGAGCAGTATGAGCACAAAGATGACCATCTAGTTTCCTAGATTACTGGCTAAGTGAAAGTTTGGAATTATGTTTGAAAAGTTGGTACATAATGTTAAAGGTTATTGGTCAAACTTCCCATTTAATCCAGGAATCCATTCTGCTTAATGAAGAAATCAGGAGGTAATTCCAGGTAAGGACACACGGCTACTGCACGGAAACTGTGGTTCATATGTAAAGTACACGGGATTTAGGGAGGGGCTGAGTCCGGCGCGCGGGTCACGTGGGGCGCGAGAGGCGGGTCTTCGCGCGCGCTGGTCACGCGGCCCGGTGTTGACACTTCCGGGTGGGACCAAAGTGAGGCGGCTGGGCAGGGGCTGGTGGCTCCGGCGGCAACTATGGCGTATAGCGGCCTCACGGTGCCTCTCATCGTAATGAGCGTGTTCTGGGGCTTCGTCGGCTTCTGCGTGCCCTGGTTCATTCCTAAGGGTCCCAACCGGGGGTAAGTGCGCCAGGCCCGCCTTGGGAGGAAAGCGCGGTGAGGACCGGCCGGGCCGGGCGGGGGAGGGGGCGACCTCCACCGGTCAGAGACCTTGCGGGGCGGCCCCGGACTCCAGAGTCAGGCCCCAACCTCCTACAGCCCCCCCCAACCTCTTATCGCGGCAGCTTCAGGGTTCCCCAGTCCGAGGGTGAGGAGGGTGACTCCCAACGGACCCTCCTTGGGACTGGGTTACAGGGGAGTTTTTTTCTCATTACGGGCCTGTCTCGGGAGGGTGCATAGGAAATGGGTTTATACCGACTGAGGGAGAAGTTGTGGTTTGCCCCTAGACGACTTTGGCCCCTTTAGCCCTGCCCTCCACTCAGATGAGGCCTAAACTTGAAAGTATCAGATAAAACAGAAATTGTCTTCTGTGTCTCACGTGTTGTCGCAGTTGCACCCGACACAAGCTTGTGTAGCAGCATGGAGCCCAGGCCTTGCATCTAGTGGGCGCCAGGTAGGGCCTGATCTAAAGCGAGGTTAATTACCAAAGAGCAGGAGGTATTGTTTAGAAACCCCTGCGTCATACCTTTTGGAGGGCGCTCCTGCGCTTGTGAGTTGCACCAACTTCTTAGAATGATTGACTAAGACTTTTCCCCTAGACTTTTTTGTTAAATAGAGCTTTATCAGTTTTGTAAGTAGATCTTTTCTGTTGTAGTATAGAGAGCCTTGTCTTCAAAGGAGCTTTGGAACACCCTCTTTCTGGTTCCTCTTTTGCTTTTTAGTCATTTTTTCTCAGCCCAAGATCATGTGGAATGAAACTTAGGCTGAAGTCAGAGCTTGGCCAGAACACCATCTCTTGCTTTATTCTTTGAAACACATTGGTGGCTTTCCAGTGCTTTGCATGCCTAGTGGGCATTCAGTAAATACCCGTTGAATGGATAATTCTATTGCCTTTATTAAGGGAAAGAAAATGCTATTACTTCCTTAATATTTTGTGACCCAAACCCCTTTTGCTGTCTGGAATAGACTTGTATTAGACTTGGTACTTCTTTCTAGCCGAAAGTAAATCACAGTTTGTTTAAAAAGGAAAAATGGTAGATGAATTTCTATCATTTGGTAGCATTGGGTTCCCCCCCCCCCAACAATAACCTCAGTTATAGACTCTCCAGACTATAATAGAGGATGCACAGTGTTGGAGTTCTAGGGTTATTAGAACAATTGTATTAACCAAATTTAATTTCTTAGACTTGTTTCTCCTACTGGAGTTAGAGAACAACAAAGTAGTTTGTTGTGTTTCTTTCTGTCTTCAACTATTTCATTACCCTACTGTCTGCCTTTCCAGTCTAAATACTCAGAAAAGCATTTATTAATGCGCTTGTAACATGGACCACTGCTTTCTTAAAGACCCCCATTTGGGACCCATCATGCCCAGCCTTGGGACTTGATGCCACTGCTGTTATCCAGGGTAATGAAATGGCTCCTATAGTACATGGACTACTCAGTTTCCAGCTCTAGTGTCCTGATTCAGGTTTAACCCGCTGGTGATAGGTTAGCCGGGTCTAATTCACAGCCTCCACCCCAATCCTTGTATTTCCTGCTCTTGGCAGGATTGAGCAGTTCTTAAAATACAAAGTGTCTACTAGGAGTTACTGTAATACACTTTGAGAAACGCTGCTCCTAGCTGGATGATCCTTGTGACCTTGGACAATTCAGTTAACTTCTCAGTGTTCCCATTTCCTCATTGTAAGATGGAAGGAAGTGTTAGTATTGAATTAGTACTAGTTCCCCTTTATTTCCTGAAAGGCTGCGAAAGAGTTTGTTTTTTAATACATGAAGGAGCTTAATTGCTTCAAGGACTAGGTGTATTTTTAATCAGAGCATTTCTGATTTGAAAGATTAGAAGCGTCTTCATTAAGGAGATAAGTAAAGGTGCTATGTGGCAAGGGAAGAAGAGACACTTTGATGTTAAATCTTTTTCCCTGCCAGACCCACGTGATGTGGTTTTGGAATATAGGTGAGGTTCGGTGGGGTGGGGTCTGGAGGCAACGGCCAAGAAAGAATTCTTGAGACGTCTTTGGTGTAAAAAGGTGGTTTTATTAAAGCACGGGGACAGGACCCGTGGGCAGAAAGAGCTGCTGCCTCGGGGTTGTGAGGGGTGGCTGATTATATACTTGGGAGTTCTAGGAGGTAAGGAAAAGGGAGGTTTCAAAAGAACTTTCATATTCTAAAGAGGACCAACGAGATATACCAGAGGCCTTGCCTTTGTCAAGTTAAGGTTGGCCCCCGCGCCCCCCCCCCCCCCCCCCCCCCCCCCCCCTTCCCCTTAAATAATTTGGGGGTTTTTGGGAAAAAAACACCCAAGTCCCCCCCCCGGGGGGGGGGGGGGGGGGGGGGGCAAGCTGCAGGATGCTGGCTTCTGCTTTGTCCTCAGCTAGCCTTCTGCTCCCTCATCACATGAACATGAGAATGCAGAAAAATCTCTGTGTAACCTAAAGCAAACCCCTTGCTCTCATCCTTTTCTACAACTGAAAATGGGCCAAACAAAAGCAAGTTTGTTTGGAGTCAGCTTTCCTGACCATTCATGTTTTTCATGACTTCCGTCTCTTTAGGAATCCACAGATGCTCTAAAACCTTCTGTTTTTTTTTTCACAGTGGCTCCTTTAGGGATAGATGTGGGGGAGGGGATGAGGGGATGGAGCTAGCTCACAGGGAGTTCAGTCAGCTCCAATTTTTTTCAAGCATACAGAACATTTTCAAACATACAGAAAGGCAGAAAGAATAGTAAGAGTGCTGTATTCCACCACTTAGGTATAATAATTGTTAACATATTCATATTTGCTTTATATCTGTAATATCTGTGTATGTGTGTAAATACACACATACATATTTTTGCTAAACCGTTTGAAAGTAAATTGCATTCAACATGATACTTCACCTCAGACACTTCAGCCTGCAACAACTAAGTGGCGTATTTGGAGGGGATGTTTCATTTATTTTTGTTTAGGTTTATTTATTTTTTTTAAGTCATCTCTATCTCCAATGTGGGGCTTGAACTCACGACCCCGGAGATCAAGAGTCCCACACTCTTCCGACTTAGCCAGCCATGCTGGAGGTCATATTTTAATGAGGAACTTTTGATATGAAAGTAGTAAGCAGGTAACACAGGAGAGCCTCGTGCAGTTTCAGGTCTCTGAAGTGGCCTTTGGGGGAGACAGAAGGCAGAGGGATTCCGGGTGGAGGCAGAGGAAAATGAGCAAAAGCTTGGAATGGAGAATAGTAAACTTGATGTGTTTGGAGGGACATTGAGGCCCCCTGCTTTTGGGAGTAGAAGGTTGCTGTTTGAAAGTGGACAGTGGTGAGGATGATCGGCGGAACTGATGATAGGCGAGGAGCTGGACTGGTTTGTGTAGTTCTTCAAAAATCAAACATTTTTGTTCTGCAGCTGTCAAAATTTTGTAGCACAAACTCCCATGCATATTTATCTATGTATTATAAGCATAATGTATAAGTTAGATATTTTGAAGAATGTTGCCTTCACAGTATATCCAGAGTCTGACCCGTTCTCAGTACCTCTGCTGCTCCCAGCCTGGTCCACGGATTACTGCAATTCCCCCCACCCCAAACTGGTTTTTCAGCTTTTCCCTTTGCCTCTCTTCCCCCAGTTTGTTTCTACTGTGCAGAGAGGTCCTCTTAGAATCTGAATCAGATTTTGTCAGTCCTGTCCTTAGATCCCTCCAAATAGCTTCCCTTTTCCTTTAGAGGCTACCAAGACATTGGTCTTTATCCTCATGAGTGTCAGAAATGGCGGAACTACAGTTGAACTATTTGAAAGGTGTTTCCAATTCTTGTCTATGTTCTCCCCTTCCCTGACCTCACTTCTACTAGGCTCCCCTCGCTCTGCTCAGCTACACAGGCCTCTGTCCTCTTTCAACTCCTGGTACTCTAGAGCCTTTGCATTTGCTCTTCCCCCTGTCTGGAACACTCCCTTACCTTCAGGTCTTGCCAGCTTGCCGCGTCCTCAGTAAGCCCTTTCCTGAAGGCCCTCTTTAAAATTGCAAGCACAGCCTCCAACCCTTGATACCCTTATCCTCGTTTCCTGCTTTATTTTTCTCCATTAGCACTTACCACCTGGCATACTAATGGTACCTAAGTAAATAGTTCTTGTTTAATGTTCATCTTGTTGTTGTCTGTCTTCCCCCACGAATATGTAAACTTCACCAGAGCAGTGGTGTTCATCCGTTTTGTTTACTCCTTTTTCCCCAGAGCCTGGTACATACTGGACACTCATTGAAAACCGTCTGAGAGAATGATGTGCTAGTATTGACCCCAGAAAGTACATGCACACACAAGTAACTTCTAAAGGATGAATTGAAAATAAATGTAAACAGGAATTCTAATATTTGCTACTTGCATTCTAGGAGATAGTCTTGCTTACTCTGTGGGGTGTGGAGACCTCCTCTTTGGAAATTACTCCTGTGGAGGATGGAGAGCATTGAAAGGTGTTCAGCTGCAGGGTGATGTGACAAAAGAATTATTTTAGAAAGATGACTCTGAGGTGATTGTAGTAGGATGAAAGGGAAGGAAGAAAGTTTTGAATCTGCTAGCATTTGGTGACTAAGGGTGCAGAGGAGGCATGAACAAAATGATGACAGATTTGAGGAGTGGGTCAGATGGGTGGAAATGACAGAGCTTCTTCTGGGGCGTAGGATATTGGGAAGAGGAGCCTTTGGAAAGAGAAATGGGAAGAGGATACCATGAATTCAGTCTTTGAAATGTTGAGATTCAGCTGATGAGAGATCTAGGTTTAACTATTTTTCAGACAGGAATAGAGATGGGGAGAGGTCAGCATTGGAAAGATACATATATATTTATTTAATTTTTTTTTAAAGAATCATTTTCATTGTAAGCCTACGCAGTTCTGACATTTTTTAGAAAGTTTATTTTTAATAATCTCTATACCCAACGTGGGGCTTGAACAATCACGACCCCAAGATGAAGAGTCGCATGCTCTCCCAACTGAGCCAGCCAGGCGCTCCTAGAAAGTTAAAATTTTATAAGTATAGTGTTATTTCATTGCAGGGAAAACTACCAGATAGGTAGTTTCTTGGATGTCAAAACTAATTGTCATTGCAGCTTTTTGTGTTCAGTTGTAGCGGGTTTGGATTAGCCGTCTAAGCTGTGGCCTCAATACATATCCCTTCAAATACAAATGTTAATTACTGCAGTCCCTTGGTGTTTGAGCAGATTCAGTTCCCTTTTCTTGGTGCACAGACCTTGCCAGTTTGTAATTTGGGAAGGAGGCTTAAACCATCTGACAGTGTCTCCTTAGTTTGCTGGTTATCTAATGATGGTGTTTTTTTTTTTAGAGTTATCATCACCATGCTGGTAACCTGTTCAGTTTGCTGCTATCTCTTGTAAGTAGCTTTTTTCCCAAGATAATAGGAAATTACTCTTGGCATTTATAATGTGTGTGATTGAAAAATAAATTCGTGGAACATGATTGTTGTGAAACTTTAAAGTTTTTATCATTGGAGCTGGTCCCTTATGTAAATCTAGAAATAGCATCCTAAGATGGAAAAGAGCACACTTTTTCTCTGTTGAGTACATTTACATAAAAACTGTACAGATGCTCTGTTCTTCTGGCAATACAAGTGTAAATTATTTGGCACAAATTTAAATCTTATAATTAGCTGGAAATTGCCCTTGTACTACTTTACATTTTACTATTGTGAAGAATTTAGGCATACTCATTTCATTTAAATATCACTATGAAGCCAATAAAGCCATTCTTTATTATGACTTTTGTTTATTGGATGAACAGAAGTTGAGCTAGAATGGTAATCAAGAATTTTTTTAGCAATCATATGCTATATCGATGTATGATAACACATTTAAATAGATTATATAGTTTGTGCAAACTGTTGGTTGAAAACTATCTTAAGATATGTAAAGTAATTCATCAACATATATTTTTGGAAAACCATTCTTTTTTTTTTTTTTTTTAAGATTTTATTTATTTATTAGAGAGCGAGCGAGCAAGAGCAGGAACACAAGCAGGCGGAGTGGGAGAGGGAGAAGCAGGCTTCCCGTGGAGCAGAGAGCCCGATGCCGGGCTCGATCCCAGGACGCTGGGATCATGACCTGAGCCGAAGGCAGACGCTTAACAACTGAGCCACCCAGGCGCCCCAGGAAAACCATTCTTAATCCTCATAAGTGTCAGAAATGGCAGAACTGCAGTTGAAGTATTGTAAAGGTTTCCAGTTCTTGTCTGCATTCTCCCCTTCCCAGAAGAATGGAACAAGTCAAGCCCCAGAAAAAAACTGAGTATTAATCAGTTCGTGGAGAGGATAGCCACTTCAAAGTATTCAAAGGCCTTAAGGTTTCTTTCCTTTTTTTTTTTGTTTTTAATTGAGATCTACTTTTCATACCATAAAATTTCATCCTTTTATGGATTTCCTTTTAGAGTTTAGAACCTATGGTTCTCTTTTTTTAAAGAGAACTGTGTAGCTTCCTGAGGCTTCTTTATATGGAGAGTGTTGATGTTGGCCAAGCTTTTGTTTAGTGCCCACATGGTGTAGGAAACAGCAGTTTTAAAATCATGTGAAAGGCCATGCCTCTTTGTGACTGGGAATCTGTGAATTTCTTATATCCTGGGGCTTTTGCACTAAAGTTTTTCTTTTTTTAAAGATTTTATTTATTTATTTGACAGAGAGAGACACAGCAAGAGAGGGAACACAAGCAGGGGGAGTGGGAGAGGGAGAAGCAGGCTTCCCACCGAGCAGGGAGCCCGATGCAGGGCTCAGTCCCAGGACCCTGGGAATATGACCTGAGCCGAAGGCAGACGCTTAATGACTGAGCCACCCAGGCGCCCCTGCACTAAAGTTTTTCAAAGAGGTTTGTGGGGATGAGCCAATTCTAGTTGTTGGCATAGATCAAAATCTGTCCCTGACAAAAAGTTATCACCATGAATTTTAGGTATGTGGCCATTCAGTCACTTGTTTGAGTGGAACTTGAAGTGTTTAAAGTTGAATCATAATGCACTATAGAAGTTTTGCTAAATGATGATGGTGTTTGACTGCCTCAACACTAGGGCTTAGATGGTAAGACTTTCTACAGTTGGCTTGTTTACTCTGTTTTTTCTAGTTAGAAGGGTAACTTTTTCAGGTGATATAGCTCAGCTTCCAGAGTGGAAGTCTGACAGATAGCATATGGAGAGAATTCTTATACTAGCTATGTTTAGCTCTAAAGAGTAAAGAAGTACATACATCATCAAGAATTTCTCGTTTTAGTAAGGGTGATTGAGCTTCAGTCTGTTCTACCTAGTCTCCTATAGAAATCCCAACAAGGGAGCTCTTTTTCAGTCCAGGAGCCAAGGAGTGGTCCTGTGATCAAAAAGGCCTTTGTTTTTATTCCTTTGAAGATCTCTGCTGCCTGATCAGCAAGGTTGGTGGTAGGGTTTTAAAAATGAGAAAATTACTGGGCAGAAGAATGACTTGAGATTAAGAAGATGGGGCAGAAGTGTTTTGTGATTTTTCTGGTCCTCCACTGTCTTTGAAATTTGCTTAATTTTCATAATATTTTTTTTTTAAACAAATCTTTCCAATGAGTCACATGCTTTTTTTTTTTTTTTAAGATTTTATTTATTCATCTGAGACACAGAGATACAGAGAGAGAGAGAGAGCATGAGCAGGGAGAGAGGCAGAGGGAGAGGGAGAAGCAGGCTTCCTGCTGAGGCAGGAGCCCGATGTGGGGCTCGATCCCAGGACCCTGGGATCATGACCTGAGCCGAAGGCAGACGCTCAACCATCTGAGCCACCCAGGCGCCTCTAGTCCCATGCTTCTTATTTGCATTTTCAAGTATAAAATGAATAACTGGACATGGTTGGAAACTATACCTCTTTGAGTCTCAGTGACTCAGTTGAAAAATATCTGTGAGCCTTTACCTCTTACTGTCTATATTTTTTCCTTTGTCCCAGACATGCTGGTGACTTCTCTGTTGACGGTGGGTTAGTACTGTCATCATGTATTAATAAAGATAGCACACAGTGTTCCAACATTAAATGTTTCTGGAGGCTATCATATGGGGAAATGAGCTGTGTAGTATAGACTTTATGAAGTTGGTTTTTTTCTTTTGTTTCTTTGAAATCTGATCATATATCCTATTTAGCAAAATGTCTGCCTGGAACATGGATGGATGAATTGAATTGAAATCCCAAATACTTTATTCCACAAAGGGACGGGATTCTATAATAAATTTGAAATTCAAAGAAAACTTTGAAGTTCAAAGAAAACTTCACTGTTTGGCATTAGTAAGTATATTTTTTTGAAAATACCTCTTGAAATAAATCACACCCAAACTGGATTTCCTAAGCAAAGTCACATTTGAAATACATTCATGGACTTTTAGATTGCCTTCAGTTTATGGCAATTCTTTTTTTTTAAAGATTTTATTTATTTATTTGACAGAGACACAGCGAGAGAGTGAACACAAGCAGGGGGAGTGGGAGAGGGAGAAGCAGGCTGCCCCCTGAGCAGGGAGCCCGATGGGGGCTCCATCCCAGGACCCCAGGATCATGACCTGAGCTGAAGGCAGACGCTTAACTACTGAGCCACCCAGGCGCCCCAAGTTTATGGCAATTTTTTTCTCTTTCCAGTTTGTTCTGGTTTAAGGTTAGATTCATGGGGTGTAACTTGTTTGAGCTCTGAAAAATTAGGATCTCTGCCAGTACAACCAGTTTGTGTTTTAATAGTTCAGCAGAGGAATGTCTGAATGTTATACATCTGGTTCCCTCTTTGAGGCACAAGGTCGCTTCTGTTCCTTAAGCATACAATCCTGTTAGTTACTGTTCCATACTTACTTTTTTGTCTTAGGTTAGTTTTTAATGTTGAATTATGATGTAGCTTACCCAGAGTTACAAAACTTACATCTTCAGGGTAAATTAGAAATTTAGCGCAGTATTGTGAAGGTACAATTGCTTCTTGGAAAATATGCTTTATCTTTAGCACTTGACTAATGGTAAATCTTACCGGCAGAGGGATACAGAAAAGGAAATATTGACCAAAAGGCAGGAGTCCCTGGTTCTTCTAGGCTGAATGTATGTGGCCTGATTACATGGTAGAATGGTCTTGTGAGTTTTAAATTGAGATGCTGTGTGTGAAAACTTGCAACAAACAAGAAAAATATAAAGTAATACTATCATTGGTTTGTTAAAATAAGTTATTTTAATTCAGAGAAGTATGAGTTACCTACAAGCACAGTTTGCTTACAAGCAATTGTAGCATGTATTTTATTGATCCTTACCTAGAGTTCCTTCACTCAGCATATTTATTTAGAGCCTACTTTGTGCCAAGCACTGGTTATATAGCAGTGAATAAATAAGACATATTCCCCTGCCCTCTTTAGTGAGGAGAGACAGACAGTAAACAAAGAGCCAGAAGAGCCTTAATCACTTCCAAAAGTGGTTCCCTCATCTACTTATTCCCACAGACCCCTATTCTGTGACCCCAAACGAGTCCCCCTCACTCACATCTCCAGCCCCCTAATACTGCCCATCGCACAAGCACCTACACAGCCTGTAGGAACTTTGCCCTCCTTGTCCAAGAATGTGCAGATCCATAGCTGAGCCCAGCCTTGTTTTGGTCTTGGCTCTAGAGCCAGTTTGGGCACAGGACATTATCACCTCCCAAGGTGTTCCACTTAGGTTTCCAGCCAAGTAGCCACAAGCTGGTCAGTTTCTGGGATGCTCTTTATTACAGCATTTTTTTTTTAATTTTCTGCTTTTGAACTTTTAAAACCTGCTGTGTGCTCTTTACAAAAATTTGTCCACCTACCTGTCACTTACCTTCAAAAATTATCAACTCGTGGCCAATCCATGTTTCATCTCCACACACTTTCCCACTCTACCCCAGATTATTTTGAGTTCATCTGTAAGAATTTCAATATACATGTCTAAAAGATGATCATTCTTTCCCCATGTATAACTACAATACCATTATCACACACAGAAAAAGTTAATTCCTTTACATCATCAAATATATTTAAATTGCCCTAGTTGTCTCATTATTTATTTTACAATATATTTGAATGAAGATGCTTATAAAGACCACACATTACAGCTGGTGGATGTGCCTCCCAAGTCTCTCTTTATTGGTTTCTTCTCCATTTCTTTTTTTTCCCCCCACATTTTAGTAGGAAAAAACTGGGTTGTTTGTCCCATAGTTCTTCAGAGAGTGGTCCTTGTTAATTGCACACCCATGGTATTATTTTACATATTCTTCTTTGTTCTGTATTTCCTGTAAGTTGGTAGTCATCTAGGGGCTAGATCACATTCAGGTTCGATTTTTTAGTAAGTTTGTTTCGTAAATGGTATTGATACTTTTCATCAGGGGGGTACATAATGTCTCATTTGTGTTGTTGGCATCGTTGATGATATATATCTATAATTTGTTTATTCATTAGGTAGAATATATCCATAAATGTTTACTTCATCAACAATTTAATTATCCAGATAACCGAAAACTGTTCATAAAGGAAAGCTAGGTTCTGTGTGTGATTTTCTCTTTACTTACCTGTTTTCAGAATAATGAATTGGGTTCCCTAGCATCTTCTAAGGGTGGACAATGATTTTTGTTTTGTGTTGGTATCATTATGATTTGATATATTTAGAGAGATGTGATGTATTTCAGTCTGTATAATTAATGTCCTTATTGGTGTTCAAATTGTCCCATCTTTGGTCAGAGGAAGCATGTGTTTTATTTGGCCTTCTGTTAGCTGGCTGTTAGTCTCTGTCTTCACCTCTAGCTTTGAAGCTCC
This sequence comes from Neomonachus schauinslandi, assembly GCF_002201575.2. Taxonomy (NCBI): domain Eukaryota; kingdom Metazoa; phylum Chordata; class Mammalia; order Carnivora; family Phocidae; genus Neomonachus; species Neomonachus schauinslandi. The sequence continues at coordinate 89,510,327 of NC_058409.1, read as the reverse complement.
TTCAGGAAATGTATTTTTATAGGTGGGATGTCTGTGTCTGTGTCTCCACAGATTGGTGATTTTTTTTTCTGTCTGCTATCTCATTTGGTGATGTCTGCTAATAAAAGGAAGTAGTGGCATCAATAATGAAAAACAGTGGGTAACTCAAATTAAATTTGTTCCTGAAATACAAGGCTGTCCTGCCTTTTAATCCTTTCAGCTTAGAACTCCCACATGATGGGGGCACCTGGGTGGCTCAGTTGGTTCAGAGTCTAACTCTGTTTGTTTCATAAATGGTATTGATACTTTTCATCAGGGGGTATATAATGTCTCATTTTGTTAATGAGACACAGTGTTTCGGCTAAGGTCATGATCTCAGGATCATGAGATGGAGGCCGGCATCAGGCTCCATGCTCAGCAGGGAGTCTGCTTGGAATTCTCTCCCTCTCCCTCTGCCCCTCCCCTCCTCAAATGAATAAATGAATCTTTTTTTTTTTTTTTTAAAGGAACTCTCACAAGATGTATGAAGGGATGAGAAGGTAGTAAAATCTGCAGGCATGCACCCCAAAGGAGAAGTCAGGTTTTCACAAGAGTGAGAGAGAATTGTCTGCAAGTAGGACAGGGGAGCAAAGAAGTTACCCTATTGCCAAAGCCTGGGTTATCTGGTATAAGAATAACTTCTGCTTGAGAGAGTCTCGGGGATTCTGGAGGCTATGGGACGTGTGAGAATAGAAGGAAGTGTGTAAGTGAGTGGTGGATCATTAAGCAAGTTACATAGAACACAGTGGAAGGGTTTGGTTTGGAACACAGGGAAGAGTGTAAGTTGGGTCAATTGAGATGAGCAGAGCAGTCTGGGGATGGAATTGGGTCATAATAGATGGTCCTGGGAGGTTTGGGGGGAAAAATTGAGGTAAGCAAAGATACGAGACCTGTTGAACTGAGTGCTTAAAGTTCCTGTTACTGGGTGAGGATTTGGACCTGAAGGCTTTCCACAATATGTTGGCACTTAGAGAGGTTTTGGCAGTTAGGCATGACTGCTTCCAAAGGTCACAGGCACTAGAACGGTGGGTTCAAGCCTTGCTTTTTTATTGTTGGTTTGTTTTCCTGGTACGGATATTCAGTTGTTGCTGCATTATTGGTTGGAAAGATTTTCCTTTCTCCATTAAACTGCTTTGGCATCTTTGTTCAAAATGATTTGACCATATATGTATGAGTCTATTTCAGGATGACCTCTTCTGTTTGTTAATCTCTTTGTCTAGCCCTATAACAATACAACACACTCTCAAATACTTAGTTTTATATTGAAACTCAAGAAGTTGAAGTCCTCCATGTTTGTCCTTTAAGATTATTTTGCTATTCTAAAATAGCCATATAAATTTTAGAATCATCCTGTCAGTTTCTACCCCCAAAAAAGCCTGTTGATTTTAGTTGGCATTGTGTTGAATCTATAAATCAATTTGGAGAGAACTGACATTTTAACAATACTGAGTCTTCTGATCCTGAACGTGGTATATATTTCCATTCATTTAGATTTTATTTATTTCCTTCCTTCTCCTGAATTTGGGTTTAATTTGCTCTTTACTAACCTCTTACAGTGGAGACTTAAATGATTTTAAACCTTTGTTGTTTTTTAAATGTAAGCAGTTAATGCAATAAAATTCCTTCTAAGCATTGCTTTAGCCACAGCCTACAAATTTTGATGACACTGTATTTTTCATTAATTTTTAAATATTTGGTGCTTTTCTAGATTTCTTATCAGAAGATATACTCTGTAAGATTTCAGTCTTATGCAATTGGGGCTTGTCTTGTGGCCCTGCATAATGGTTTATCATGATGATCATTTCATGTGCACTTCAAAAGATTGTATATTTTGCAGTTGTTGAGTGTGGTGTGTTTTATAAATGTCAGGTCAAGGTAGTTAAATCTTCTATATCTTTATTGAGTTTTTTGGTTACTTTTAGTAATTACTGAAAGAAGGTGTTAAAATCATCTGCTATTGTGGATTTTTCTGTAGTTCTCTTTAATTCTTTCCATTTTTGTTTTATATGTTTTGAAGCTATGTTAAGGAGCATGCACATTCATGATTGTTATGTCTTCCCAATGAATTGACATTTTTATCATTATAAAGTATCCCTGCTTATCCTTAGTAACTCCTTGACTTGATTTTACTTTGATGTTGATAATCATACCACCTTTCTTATGCTCATTATATCTGTCTTTATATTTAGAAAGTGCCTTTTTGCAGACAGCATATAGCTCAGTCTTTTTTGTCCATTCTGACTGCCTTTGCCTTTTAGTTGGATATTTCATATCCAATTAATGTAATTATTGACATAACTAGGTTTGGGTCCACTGTTTTGTTCATCGTTTTCTGTTTGTCTCATCTAGTTTTTTGTTCCTCTGTTCTTTTATGCCTTTTTAAATTTATATTCGATGAATTAACATATAGTGTATTATTAGTTTCAGAGGTAGAGTTCAGCGATTCATCAGTCTCCTATAACACCCAGTGCTCATTAACATCCTTTGTCCTCCTTTTATGCTTCATTTTACATTAATGAAATATTTTTAGTATTCTGTTTTAATTTTGCTAAGGGCTTTTTTTGCTATACTTCTTAGTATTTTTCTTTTAATGTTGCTCTAGAGATTACAATATGCATTGTTAACTTTTCATAGAGTACTTAGAGTTAATACTGAACCACTTCAGATAAAATATAGTAACAGCTTTGCAATAATATAATTCCATTTACTTTACATCATTTAATCTATGGTTATGATATATTTTACATCTATTTATGTTGCAAAACACTGCAGTGTTACAAGTTTTACTTTAAAGAATCATGTCGTATAAAGAAATTAAGAGAAAAAGTCTTCTATATTTGCCCACATATTTACCCTTTCTGGAGTTCCTTATTTTTGTAGATTTGAGTTTCTATCTGACATCCCCTTAGTCTGAGTTTTTATCTGATATCCCTTTAGTCTGAAGAACTTCCTGTAGTATTTTTTGTAGGACAGGTATGCTGATAACAAATTCACTCATCTTTCATTTGCCTGAAAATGTCTTTTTTTTCCATGCTCATTTTTGAAGGATAGTTTTTCTGGATACAGAATTCTGAGTTGATGGGATTTTTTTTCCCTTTTAGATGACTTTAAAGATGCTTTTTCATTGTCTTCTGGCCTCCATTGTTTCTGCTGGAACTCAGCTGTAATCTGAATAATTGTTCCTTCTTATGCATTCTTTTTCCTTTGGATATAATCAAGATTTTCTCTTTATCTTTGGTTTTAGCAATTTGACTATGATGTGTGTAGGTGTAGTTTACTTTGAGTTTATTCTGATTGGAGTTTGCTAAGCTATATGAATCTGTAAGTTAATGTTTTCCATCAAATTTGAGAAAATTTCAGCGTATGTGTCTTCTGTTTTCTTCAGCTGTATTCTTTTTCTCCTGAGACTCCAGTTGCACCTATGTTTGACTAATTTTTTTTTTCCAATATTTTTTTCTTGTATTTCTTCAGATTAGTTTCTGTTGATCTGTATTTAGGTTCACTGTTTCTTCTGCTATCTCCAATCTGTTGGTAAGCCCATCCAAAGAGTTTTACTTTATATATTATACTTTTTAGTTCTAGAATCTTCATTTGGTTCTTTTTTGTAGTTTTAATTTATGTTCTGACATTTCCAATCTGTTCATTCTTTGTAGCTAGTTTTTCTTTTAGGCTTTAAACATATTTATAATAGCTGCTATAGAATCATTATCTTTTAATGACAACATCTGTATTATTTTTGGAATGGTGTGGAATTCTGTTGATTCCTTTGTTCTTGATTATTGATTACGTTTCTTTTTTTTTTTTTTTTTTTTTGGCATGACTATTATTTACTAAATACTGGATATTATAGATGACAGAGACTCTGGATTCTACTTTGTTCCTCTGAGAAAGGTTTAAATTTTGTTGTAACAGTCAAATTATTAATTGATCACCTTAAACTTGTGGAGAGTTGGTTTTATACTTTGTTGGGGCAGATCTATGTCAGTTTTACCCTTAGATTAGAATGAATTCTCCATTAAAGTGTGCCCCTTCTGGTTCTGGGATTTCAGTGGAAAATCTGAGGTGTTTACCAAGTCCTTCTAACTTCAGACTCTGAATACTCTTTCTTCTGGTGATAGGCAGCAGCTAAAATTTCCCCTTCATCCTTTCAGACTTCCAGGTGTTTTCCACAGTCCTTGGCATTTTCCTAGAGCATGCACAGTTCAGGGATCAGCCAAGGGTTAAGGGAAATTTATACACAGACTTTGGGGCTCCCCTTTGTGGCACCCTCCTTTTTGAGATTTCCCTTTTTTATTTCTAGCTGTTCTAGCAGCTCTGAGCATCATCTTTTGATACCCAAGCCAATAAGACTGCAGCTTTTTGCTTGAGTTTCAATTATCTTGCCCCACACGTGGACTGGACAGTGTTTTCAGGAGAAATGCTATATAAAGGTACTGGTGTGGCTTCTGTCTTTCCTTCCTTCCTTCCTTCCTTCCTTCCTCCCTCCCTCCCTCCCTCCCTCCCTTCCTTCCTTCCCTCTCTCTCTTTCTGAGAGTGCACGAGTGCATGCACAAGCAGTGGGGCAGGGGAGAGGGGGAGAGAGAATCTTAAGCAGGCTCCAGCAGGCTCCACACCCAGTGCGGAGCCTGACACAGGGCTCAGTCTCATGACCTTGAGATCATGACCTGAGTTGAAATCAAGAGTCAGATGCTTAACCAATTGAGCCACCCAGGTGCCCTGATGTGACTTCTTTCTTTAAGAATTGAATCCCCCCTGCCCCCCAGTTTCCACCTGCTTTTGGACATTCTCTAGTACTATCAAATAGTTATTTTTCATATTTTGTTCAGAGTTTATAATCACTATAGGATGAGTATGATATAAGCTATTCTGCTTTACTAGAGCAGAAGTTCGGCACTTGCCTTTTTTTATTTTCAGGTATTATATTTTTCATTTCTGTAGGTGGTCTTTTTGCTGCTTTTACAGTTTTGATTTCCCTCCCTCCCTCCCTCCTTTCCCCATTTTTCCCTGTACATATTTCAAACATTTCTTGAAACATAGTAGACAGCTTATCTGTAGTCCATATCTGATCATTCCAGTATCTGAAGTCCCTGCAGTTCTGTATCAGCTCTTTGCTCTCTTTGGTCCCTCTCACTCATGGTGCCATATGCATTTATACTATTTCATTGCCATCTATTCATTTTCCCTATAATTCCATGCGTATGACTTTTTTTGAGGCCTACTCTGAAAGTGGGCTTCTCCAGAAAAGATTTACATTACTTCTGCCAAGTGCCAAAGGCTATCACCAGTGTGGGATCAAATTAAGTAAAATTTTTTTGTTATGTGGTTTTTTTAAAACCATGTAGTATGAATTTGGGTTATAAACTTTCATTAAGGCTAATTTTCAGTGGCAGTGTTTTTCTACTTCCTTCTTGATGCTTATATTTCAGACAGTTGATTTTCCTATTCTTCTTCTTCAGGGGCTCTGTCTGATTTATCCATACATTGAGATATAGGCCTTTGGCACCTCAGCTTTGTGGGGATGAGATGTGAAACTTGTATTAGATTCTCTACCTTAAGCGGGCCCTGGGCTTTGTCTACTGTTTCCCATGTCCTGGGAGGTCTGAAAGTAAAAGCTCAAGTTCATCTGGTATAGTCTGTGCTATCCAGGTGTGGAAAGCAACCTATAATCACTTCGTTTTCCTCTCTCAATACTTGCCTTCACTCAGTTTTTTTGTCTGAAAACCGCTTAACTTCTATCATGGATATGTTAAAAATAGCTGGATATCTTGACTGTTTGTAGTGGGAGAGAAATCTAGGTACCTGTCCCAGCATATTATCTGCTATATGAAAAAATATACTTTTCTTACTTTGACTTTATGCTCTTTTCCTTTATAATTTGGGAGATAAGGGGATTATTACAGACTTTGAACTGGAAGTCCTGGAAAGTATGGAGAAAAGCTGGCAAAAATAGGGCATATTCCTATGGTAGTGAAAGGGCCCTAATAGAGATAGGGTTGGGATAAGGTTAATGGAAATAGTTTGTACCTTCTCATCTGGAGCTTGGGGCCCTTTTCTAAGTTCCTGTGGCTGTGGCAGAATTCAGTTCCTTTGAACTGGTTGTTGGACTGAGGTCCCTTTTCCTTGCTGGCTATTGGTGACTGCTCTCAGCTCCTAGAAGTCACATTCTTTTCCATGTGGCCCTTGCATCTTCAAAGCTAACAATAGAGAATCTCTTTTGTATCAAATCTTTCTCATCCTGTAATAATCTGGTTCCAATTAGGAGATAGAAACCACACAGTAGTTAAACAGGGAAGTTTAACATAATTACTGTTCACCACAACAAAAGAGTAACTGTAAGATATAAGGAAACTCTGGATAGTACTCTAGAGCTGAGGGAGCGTACCCAAGGAAGGACAACCTTGGAAGGGAATCAGACCTGGTTGGAGAAAGTGTGTTTCAGCCCACTCGATAGCAGATAATTGCATTGGTTTGGCCAGGCTGGAGTTGGGTCAGAGTTGGTGGGCGAGCAGTAGGCCACCCTCGGGAGTCCAGGCAGGAGAGCGGGCAGTACGTGGCGTGGGTGTGATTCCCTGTGCCAGTGCAGGTGGGAGGCCTTCAGAGCACGTAGGCCATGCAAGGGCTCTAGTTTCCCCGTCAGGAGGACTGCAAAAAGGTTGTTTCCAGGCTGAGGCTGCCGGATCAGGGCGTGACTGTGTTCCAGGCCTGAGTCTGCAGGCTCCTTAGAATATTCACACACCAACCACACCAACTTCCAGCCCACGCCTGCCGTGTCCCTCCAGCTCCCTCTGCTGAGAAAGCTGAACGTCATGTTCACTGTAAAGGACAGAAAGGAATTCAGTTGCTTATTACAGAGCACATATTAAAGGGTGTGTTCAGAACTGATTGGCAGTAAATGCATAAGTGATAACACACTCCTAATGTCTTTCATCAGGGAGAGTGCCATCCCTTTTAAGAGCTCACCTGATTAGGTCAGGTCCACTCGGTAATTTTCCTTAAAGCCAGCAGTACAGTCTAATACAATCTAATCTTGGGAGCGACTGTCCCATCATACTCACCATCCTGGGGTTGGATAGGGTGTGTATACCAGGGGATGGGAATCTTGGGGGAATATCTTAGAATTCTGCCTACCACAGAGGGCTGGGGGCGGAGAGGAGGTGGAGATGAGATGACTCATTGTTACATGAGAAACTCCTTTGTAAAGTAAATAGGTTGTATTTCATTCTGTGGCTGTCTCACAGAGAAGAAGGAATAACTAGTATTTATTGAACATCTAGTTGTCAGCTACTACACAGAGCAGTTTCATGTATTATCTGTTTAATTCTTAACATCCTGAGACAGAGGTTATTATCTTCATTCTACAAAAGGGGAAACTGAGGCTCAGTTTGTAAGGTCACTTGCCTGGAGTCACTCCACTGATATTTGGTGTAGCTGGAATTGAAATGCAATCTTGTCTAATATTCAATCTCATATTTTTTTTCTGCCTCTCTATAGTAATAACAGAAGCTTTCATTTTAAAAATTCAGTTTATTCAAACTAAAACAAAAACACACAATTCACTCATTTCCCATCCCCTACACCCCACCTCTGGCAACCACTAATCTGTTCTCTGTTATCTGTGAGCTTGTTTTTTTTTTTATATGTAAAACATATGAGAGAGATCATATAGTATTAATCTTTCTCTGACTTACTTCACTTAGCATAATGCCCTCAAAGCCCATTCATGTTGCCACAACTGTCAAGATCTCATTCTTTTTTATGGCTGAGTAATATTCCATTATATATACTATAATCTCTTTACTCATCCATCCATTTTGATAAAGGCCATATTTTTTAGTTATGTCTAATGACATTGCTGCCCTTGAAAGAATTTGTGTCGTTTGATTGGGATGAGGGGATATGACAGCGGTCATCTCAGTGGAGATAAGGCAAGTCGCTCTCCTGCATCTCTGCCCTTTCTTCAGGAGCCCACTGATAGAGGTCATTCCTATCCTGGCCCTCTCTGGAGGGAGAGTGGATCAGAAGAGAAGTCCTAGCCGGACTTAACCCATTCCAGCAGGGAAGCCAAGCAGTTACCCACTGGATCTGTGCATCACCAAGAAATAACCATTCCTTTTTTCCCTGTTCTCATATCTGAGTGTGGAACAAAAAAACAGAGCAAGATTTGAAAGATCTGGATATAGCCTTTGTGCTTGGAGAATTCCAATAACCAAGAGCTGAGCTCATGATTAAGTGGGCAAGGAGTGTTTGTAGAATGAACGCTCCCATGCATATGTTATTTTAAAGCACACTCTGCTGCTAACCTTGCCTTGTGTCTCACAAGCTCATGAGTCCCTCAAGGGTTGGCTCCTTAACCAGTTAATCTTTGCGTTGGTAAATGGTTGTGGAATTCATTAGGAGCTCCGGGGCTGCTTGATTTGTTTTGCCCTTAATATGCTATGGAAGCAGCCTGATATAGTGGGACTCAGGAGTTCTGGGTTCCTCTTTTTTTTTTTTTTTTTAAAGATTTATTTATTTATTTGACAGAGAGAGACACAGTGAGAGAGGGAACACAAGCAGGGGAGCAGCAGGCAGAGGGAGAAGCAGGATTCCCGCGGAGCAGGGAGCCCAGTGCAGGGCTCGATCCCAGGACCCTGGATCATGACCTGAGCTGAAGGCAGACGCCCAACGACTGAGCCACCCAGGCGCCTCTTCTGGGTTCCTCTTACAACTTTATCACTGATTGACTGTGGGGTATTAAGCTCTCTAGCACTTAGTTTCTTCCTCATTAAAATGAGGAACAGGGACTTGACCTCTGGTCCATTCCAGCCCTGCAGTTCTCTGAAATACGTTACCACACCGTAGCTGCCTCAGTAGTTCGAATAATTTCAGATGGTTGGTTATTAGGCTGGCCTTCAGGTTATGGAGACATGTGGAACAGTTTGGGCAAGTGTGAAGGGTACACTTAGTTCTCTTTTCTTGGACACATGAAGTAATAGATTCATTGGAATATGATCTCTTCCTCCACCCACTTCCATCAATTCAGAGTAGATTTTTTTCTCCTTCCAGTTTTCCACCGTGTTTATCAGCTTTAAAGGGAAATTTTAAGTCAGGCGGTAGTCAGAAGGGCAGGCACAGAGCTCAGCTGGTTAGAGGGGAAAAATTCCTCCATGAAATTTCAAGTGAACTGACCTGGGCTTTTTCCCAAGGAATTTTCTTGAACTGTAGTTTGTTGGTTTGGTTTGGTTTGTTTTTAAGTGAGATGTTTTGCTTGATTGGAAACATTAAGAGTAGTATGTAAAATTAAATTTTAGAAAGTTTCTGGATCCTGATCTGAACAAAGTGGACTTTGTTCTTGATTTAGGATATTTTTTTCTTTACCTCAGGTAACAAAGGCTTATGATGGACTTCATCAGCAATCAGCAGATGGATTCTTTGTTTCCTTAACTCCCAGACAGATTAGGTTTAGTTAAATGGATGCCTTCTGAAATGTTGTCCATTAAAAAATATTTCAGAAGATAACTTTTATAGGGGGAACGTTAGTCTAACCTGATTTCTGGTTCAGAAGCTACTACCGCCTACTTAGTATTTATGACCACAGGCAAACCATTTAACCTCTCTCTGCCTCGGTTTCCTTCACTGTATTGTGGGAGAATTAAAGATTATATGTGAAGTATAGCATCTGTATTTTTTAAAGCTCCCTGAGTGATTATAATGTGCAGCCAGGATTGAGAAGCACTGCTATACATCATACAAAGTGCTGGGAGATGGTGCTTTTATTTCATTCTGTACGTTTTTTGATGAAAAAAAAAAAGATCAGTTTAGGTTCTAGCATATTTTTTATCTAGTACTTCTAAGCATTGGCCAGTTATTTCAGTCTCTTACGAAAGGACGAACGACTGTTTTTACAGTCAGCCTCTATTGCCTGCTGGGATTGGGGAAGTCCTGGGTCTGTGTGGAATTTTCCATGACTCTTCGCTGCGCACCATTAGCGCTCACTGCAGTCACAGAGCTTTTCAGTGTGTCTGCCTGTGCTGTCCTCTTTCTTTGTTTCACAGTGACAGATAGATGTGATCTCAACTACAAGTCTTGGTATTTTGTTTGTGTTTAATATTCTTGTTCTAAGGACAGATCAGAGCATCTCATCCGAATTAGCTTTTTGTTTATAAAGTGAGTCAGCCTAGGGTATCTGTTTTGGCCTGATTTCCTCAGGTATCGTGTTTCCTGTCACAAAACCACCTTCTGTGGGGTGGGGCGGGAGGGCGGGTTCGTTTGTTTCTGTAGGTGCGAGCTTTGGGGCTTCGGGTGCAGTGCTGGCAGATTCTTCAGCAGTCCGGTCATTGGTGATCAGAATTGGCTTTTTGATCCTTTGACTGGAAGAGTTCTAAAAATGACAGCAACTCAAAGAAAAGAGATGTAACCGGTTTAACAGCTTGGTTGGGTTTGGCTAGTTCCCCTCTTATAGGGGAATTTAAAGTGCTAAAATTTTAGAAGGAGACTCCTGTAGCAATATCTCTCCTTTTCCTTGGAAAGCAGTTCCCTCTATTACGTGCAGAGAAGATAGCTGCATCAGATTATATTACTAAAATCTCCTCTCCCAGATCAGTCGCTGGAGGCTGGGACCTCCCTGCAAAATGAGTCTCTGATCACTTCATACGTATTACAGAGGAATGAAAGGCAGTGTGTGTTCTGCTTCATTCTGGTCTCTGCTCAAGTGTTACCTCCTTGGAGAAGCTCTCCCTGACTACCTCCATCATTCTCTATTCCTCCATCCTACTTTATTTCCTTTCTGACATTATGTTATGTAAGCTTTGTGAAGATAGTGACGCTTCATTTTCTCCTTTCTTTTCCTGGGGCCTGGAACCTAGTAGGTGCTCATTAAATATTTGTTTAATAAGTAAAACATAGAATGGTTTGAATGGCCAGATATTTGTGTATTATCTTCCTTTTTGTTCTTTGCTTTGGTTTTAGCTCAGTGATTCTCAAACTTTGCTGGGTATACGTTATCACTGTGTCAGACATAAAACCACTTACTCAGAACTTTGCAAGCTGTAGAAGAAAATTTTAAAGGCAATTTTGACTGTGTACTTTTTTCACTTTTAACCTTGAGGTAGTATGTAACACCACTGTACTTCCTCCATAAATAGTCTGTATAGTACAGAGGAATGCGTTGTTGCTTAGATTCTCAAGTAAGCTGGGGGAATTAAATACCCATTTGGTTCAGCTCCGCTGGGGCCAGAAGATGTGTTACATATTTTAGTGGAGCTGGTGATTAGAGAAGGGGAGCTCAAGTGTTACAGCCTAATTGAAAGATGGTGGGCTGAAATTTAACCTTGGCTCTCTCAGTAAAAATGGATGTGTGCTATCGTTTGTGGGTCTTAGCATTTAGAGAATGGATAAAGTAACACCCATTCTTCCTGAGCTTGGAAGTTGTGATGATGCTAAATTGAAATTAAGTAAAGATAATCTGAGGTAAAGATCTTATATGAATGGGGGAAATCTTGGATGCTTGGAATTAAGGTAATGAGAGAAAAGACAACTATGGTGAAACCTCACTGCTTTGTCACTATGTATTGAAACAAAGGCAAGGTATGCTTTTTGAAACAGGGTTTATAAGATACGCTACCATCAACACCATGTGTTTTATGAACTTAAGTGTATGGAAGGTTTGGTCCGAGCAGAATAGATTTAAATTTTACTAAAGCATTCGTTTTCATCCTAGTTGAAAATGGTACTGTTCCAACATGAGTTCACCACTTTCTTTTGTTGCTTTTCCTCCCCCCATCATTCTTTTAGTTGGCTGATTGCAATTCTGGCCCAACTCAACCCTCTCTTTGGACCACAGTTGAAAAATGAAACCATCTGGTACCTCAAGTATCATTGGCCTTAAGGAGGAAGACCTGCTCTCCAGTGCTCCATCATTGAGGTGACTATACCCTTGACCTTTCACATCAGTGTTGTCTGTCACACTGTCAGCTAGAGGTTGCCTTGACTTTTCTTCAGAAAACTACAGCCATTTTAACACTTGGCAAGGGCAGGCTGCTCAAAGTAAACATCTGAAGAGCAGAAATAAATTTGGAACTTAGGCCATTCACTTTACCAAAGGATTTATTCATAAGAGTCTTTTAAATTCTGCTGTTACCCAGCCATTTATTTATTTTTTTTATTTTTTAAAAATTTTTAAAGATTTTATTATTTATTTATTTGACAGAGAGAGAGAGAGAGAGTTAGTGAGAGCAGGAACACAGCAAGGGGAGAGGGAGAAGCAGGCTTCCCACTGAGCAGGGAACCCGATGCGGGGCTCGATCCCAGGACCCTGGGATCATGACCTGAACCAAAGACAGACGCTTAATGACTGAGCCACCCAGGCGCCCCTTACCCAGCCATTTAAATAAAGTTTGCATGCAGTCTTTCAGACACAGGAGCATGACTGTTTATACTGGATATTGTAGGATTCTTAAAGTTGCTGACAGATTTTAAATTAAGGGCATTTCTGAATGCTTTGGATAGAGAGAGACAGGTGCCCTTTGAAAACTGAAGTTAAAATTGTAGGTTTTATTTGGTTCAGAAGATCAGGGAGGTAAGGAGTGGTATAGTGGGAAGATTTATTCACTGGCCAAGAGTCAGAAAACCTGTCATTTAGTTTGTTCCTCTTTTTCCATTATTTTGATAAATGAAAGTCAGCACTCAATGCTTGCCTAGATTCTGGTTCCGCTTTTTTGGCAAGAGTGTTTTTTAGGTGGTACTGTGAACTCATATCAAGAGACACACGATGTCTGACTCTCCTGTCTTTTGTGATGCTGTAATGGTCATTGGGTTCAGGTAACAGCACCCTGGTCCCTCCAGTTGCAAAGTTCTCTTCCAGCCTTTTATCTGGGGATTTTATCCATTGATGATCTTAGCCTGAAGTAAACATTTCAGTAGAAAGTGCAAAATGATGATTTTCTAGTTCCATCATTACATCTGCATTTGATTAGATGAAATGTTTCTATAAGGATGAACTTACCCTCATTCTAGGGTTGTATAGTAACCTTGAAATATAGATCATACAGGAAAAGCAGTATACATATTTAATTCTTTTCTTTTAATTTTCAGGGTAAGATGTTAGTGCCCAAGTTACTTCCAGGGTATCCAGAGAGGTTTTTTCTTTCCTTTTGAATTTTAATTAGTTACATTTATTACCCTTTTAATGTTCAGTTGTTCTTTCTTTGGCCTACGGGAGCCTGTCTAGACTGGCTTCTATGTCCTTTTGATATTAGTCCTTGGTAGTTTCCTTACTTACTGGCAACATCAAGATGCTCCAGACCCCTCTGTGTGTGTTTCCTGTTCCAGACTTGGAATCAGCTGTTCCTCAGATTGCTTTCTAAATTTCCCACTGAAAGGATCCCTGGTTCACTAGTCGGTTCTCAAGCCCAGCTGGCTGTGGTTCCTTCAGTGGGAAATGGATTTAAAAGCCAGGATCTGATTGTTAGGTGCATCCATTTCTGCGGGCGTTGTTGCTTCTAAGTCTTTACAGTGGACAGAGCCAGGAAGTAGTTCTAAGAAGAAAAAAATCATGAGTTCGTGTTAGTACCTTTTTTTTTTTTTTTTTTTAAAGATTTTACGTATTTATTTGACAGAGAGGGAGAGAGCACAAGCAGGGGGGAGAGGTACAGAAGGAGAGGGAAAAGCAGGCTCCCCATTGAGCAGGGAGCCCGATGCGAGGCTCGATCCCAGGACCCTGGGATCATGACCTGAGCCAAAGGCAGATGCTCTAACTGACTGAGCCTCCCAGGCTCCCCTCATGTTAGTACTTTTAATTCAAATTTAACATTACATGGTTTTTACTACTTTGGTTTTATTCTTGAATATCATTCACATATGCTGAAAATCTTGGCTCCTACAGACAATTTAATTACTTATTTTCATTATCCTGCAATATATATAGTTTCAAAGTAACATCAGTTAGCTACTAACTCTAAGTTTATTGAGTGCAGTTTAGGATTTCTTTGCTGCTTTATTTGTCCTTAGAACAAATAAAGAAAAAAATGTCGTTTTCTGAGGTCACTTGAAATATTTTCTCTCATCATAACCAGTTGATACGTAATTAGATTATTTTATTTTGTGTTCAATTCAAAGTAATTTTTTTATTTGCTACTGTTTTTTGAATATGTAAAACATATTTCCAAAGTAAAAATTATAAACAAGATACATTCAGAGAGGTCTTCCTGTGTTTCATGTTGCCAAGATAAGCAAATACATACATACATATTAATCTATATATGTATGCATATATACATACGTGTGTATATCCCCCACACACAGCTATTACAAAAGAGATTCCATATTATGTATACTATTCTGTACCTTGCTTTTTTTCACTGAACAATATATCCTAGAGATTGCTCTTATCAGTGTATAGAGATCTTCCTCAATTCTTTTTATAGTGATTGATGTACTTTTGGATTGTTTCTAGTCTTTTGCTATTATTGATAAAGGCACAATATCATCCTAAACATAAGACATTTTATATTTTTGCTGGTGATCTTTGGATTAGAGTCCATGAGAATTGAATCTGGTTTAAAGGTATATATGCTTTTTCTAGCTATTACTCCATTCCCTTCTATAGGGATTATACCATTTTTACATTTCCACCAACAATATACGAGAGTGCCTATTTCCTCACAGCCTGGATTTTTGCCAGTCTGATAGGTAAGTAGTCAGGTGTTTTTTTGTTTTTGTTTTTTTTCTTAGAGTTCTGTCTTTGCCCAAAGGGGAGTGTATATACATATGTATTGTCTGATTTATAAGATTTTATTTTTTACCTGTCTTTTTTTTTCATCAAATTCTCCTGTTTGTTATCCTTCCTTTTAAGTATAGTGGATATTAGGTAAGGATGTTGATTGGGGCAGAGACCTTCAGGCCTCAGTTGGATCTCCTTCCAGCATTGCCTTTCACTTAACTTCTCTGAGCCTCATTTCCTTCCCTTGTAATAAAAGCGAATTGGACCCTGTGGGTCTGGAGAACAGTGAATGTGTGATCTGAAGGTTTCGTTTGTCCACATTTTCAATCTCAAGTTAACCTGACAGACAAATTCCTTGCTTGCACTCTGGTCCACAGCACAAACCAGGGCTGCTTGAAACCCTTATATTAAAGGTGGTTCCTTTACAAGCAGATTCCAGGAAGCAGAAGGACATAATCAGGAGAACCCTAACTAAGAATGTCCTGTCACAAATATTCTATTATGGTAGTGCCATAACTGTAGGTCTTTGGAGTTATCACATGAAGAGATCTAATCTCTGCCTAACATGGGAGCAAACAATTCCTGTGACAGGACTTCACTTTTCTTTGTGGTAAATCGAAAGACTGAGCTAAATTCCCTTTTGAACTTTGTGGGATGATAAAGGAGTCCAGAAACCAGATTTAGGCCTGTCTTCATCTGCTAAGGAAAAGTGTTTGATTTTGTGCATGATTAGAGGCCAGATTTTGGGAAGTAGGAGGTGTAAACCAGACATGGTATTCAGCAGAGGAAAATGAGGAATAGTCGTGAAAGCTTTAGAGTAATTTTATATAGATGGAATTGACTTGATTTCAACAGCACAGTTAAACACCTAGCTGATCTTTTGCTACTTTAATCACTTTACTTGCCATGATTTTCTTTCATGTGTTGATGATAGACTGAGTTACAGCACATTATATTTATTGGCTGGGAATCTTCCTGGTACTAATCTAAGAACAGCGCTCATTCCATCTCTGCCCCCTGCCAGCCCCGTCTGCCTCTCCTAGATTCCTAAGATGCTTCCGGAACTGTCACATCAAGACGGCTGGGGCGCCTGGGTGGCTCAGTCGTTAGGGTCTGCCTTCGGCTCAGGTCATGATCCCAGGGTCCTGGGATCGAGTCCCACATCGGGCTCCCTGCTCTGCGGGAAGCCTGCTTCTCCCTCTCCCACTCCCCCTGCTTGTGTTCCTGCTCTCGCTATGTCTCTCTCTGTCAAAAAAATAAATGAAAAAATTTTTGGAAAAAAAAAAAAAAAAAAAAAGACGGCTGTTTTGTCATGACCCATTTTCCTACAGCCTTGGGGATGTGATGCTAGTGTGGAATCTCCTTGGAGTGGATTTGGCTTCAGCCCCAGCATCCTTTAAGTTAGTTGGTTTACCACACCATTGTAATCTTTTAGATGAGTCGATATGGCTTACTGTAGTCCTAAAGGGCAGACATTCTATTTTATTAAAGAGTCTGGATAGGAGAGGAATAAAGTGTATTGGTAATTAGGCCTCTGCCCAGGGGGGCTGTTTTTCTATGCATTCCAAAAATATTTGAGCGCTCATGAGGTGCATGGTACTGAGTGGGGATTTCAGGGAAGGCTGTGGGCTCTGAAGAGGTTTGTGATTTGTTGAGAGGTTGAAATGAAGCCATATTTGTGAAAACTTAAACGGTGCAAGGTGTTTTGTGGTTAAAAAGTGTATCTTTTACTCTGCTCTCTCTGACCGGATATGCTGTTGCCACTTCAGACTGTCATGTCTTCGTTTCAGTTCCTGAGGTTACAGGTTTCACTGTCACTTAGAGTCAGAACCTATCCGATCACTTCTTTTTCCTCTTCCTCAAATCCAGTTGATCCTGTGAATGGCTCTTATGTCTGCTTCTCCTCCCTGTCCCTCCTTTGGGCGCCCTGATTTCTGACCTTGATCATTGCAGCTCCAAGACATTACAGGGGCTCTTCATCAGGTCCCCCCGCTCTGTAGTCACTATATCTATGAAACACCACCCTTTTTGTCTTCCTGATACAGCACTTCCTGAAAGAGATTACTGCTTGCCCCAGAAGCTTTCAGTAGTTCTCCATAGGCTACTGCAGGGTTGTTGTTTTTTTTTAAACTTGAAGTCCCTGAGTTTAGTGGATACCTGCCCCTTGGAATGCTCTGTAACATGTGGTAAGCACAGCTTTTGTCAGGGTCACCAAAGTTCCCATGAGCCACGGAAGGTAAGAATGACTAACCTGCAGATTGTGTCCAGCTTCCCAAGTTGGCGGTCAAGGCCTTTCCAGTTGCCTTCAAACCACTTTTGCAGCCTTTCTTCACTGCTTTGCTCTAAGATCTATTGGTTCCAGCCCTGCCATTTCCATGTTCTTGACTTAATGAACTTTGCTTAGCCTCTCCTGTTTCTCACTGCCCTACGACATTCATTACTTTAGGAGGCAGATTAGTAAACACACTATTCTGCAGACATCCTCTCTGCTCTCTTGCCTTCATTCACCCATTCTCTCAATTCTTTCTGATGTTTTCTCTCTGAGTGTCCAGCTTGCAAATCCTTGTACTTTCTTTTCTGGCCACTTGGTCTCAAAGTGATTTCCTTTCTCCCTAGATGTATTTAGCTCTCCAGTTTTTGCCATTCATTTTGTGCATTGCCTTGACTTGTTAAATACACATACCTTTCATTTGCTTGGATATCTCTTGTAGTTAATCTACAATAAACACGTATCTTACACATAATTGTAAAGAAGGAACTGTTTTGTGACTTTATCTGAAACAAAAAAATACAGATAAAAATGAAACCTATTTTTTGATTAAAAAATATATATTCATTCATCCTCCCTTGAACAGATTTGCTGGTTCTGCCCTTAATATATTTATGTTGTCTTCATTCTCCTGTTGTATCTGAAAATAGCTTTAGTGATTTCCTTATTTTATAAAATGAGAACATGGACCCTTTGGTTGAGTTCCTCCCCACCCACCCCCAGATGGCTATTTCATGTCAGAGAGACAATTAGAATATGTGCTTCTTTAATTCACTCCCAAATCAAACCACAAGTCCATGCCATTTAACATAACACTCACTCACATTTATCTGAAACTAGTATCATTGAGCTTACGTGAAAATTACTCTGTTTCTCTGTGGTTTTCCAAAGGTGTGAAGACTTATTTTTCCCTTTTGTTATTATTCATGTGTCCAAAAAGGTCTAAACAATGAGGAGGTCTAACCTTTGTGCTTCATAAAAAATTAACACACAAAACATCTGTATTCACTGCTTCAGGATTCTCAAGTTAAATTTATCATCTGCCTGGAACTCAGGGCTGTGCAGATGGATTGTTCTGCTGGCCTAAGGAGAAGAGGAAATGATCATTAGATTAAAGGTTTTATGAGGCTGTGAGGCCACAAGAAACCAGTAGCTCTGGTAATTGCCCCTCCCTGGCCCGATGTGGTTATTTTCCTAGTACACTGTAAAAAACAGTCCTCTGATTATATCTTGAGTTGAATGTGTTTTGTTAGCAGTGTCCCTCCTTAGTGGGTCCAGCAGTCTGGTGCTTTCCATATTGAGGGTGATTGGACTGCCCCAGCTGGCTCCAGGAAGACTTACCAGCAGCCTTGTGTTTGTTTCTGGGCATTATGGACCCCAGGCCTTGGGAAACCTATTATTTTACCACACTGCTCTGTGGATTCTCCTGGTTGTGCCCACTGATTGGGAAAACCTCAAAGGCCCATCAGATCTCCTACGTCCTATTTGACCTTCAGTCTTGTCATATATGCCTGCCTATAAACCATGTCTCTTCCCAGTTTAACTAGCTCCTTGCCCACATGTATGTAACCCTCAACGTTCTGGCAAATTGTGTGTCATAACCAGCTTGTCTTCTTTTTTCTTTTTCTTTTTTTTTTAAGATTTTATTTATTTGAGAGAGAGAGAGCGTGCACATGAGCGGTAGGGAAGGGGCAGAGGAAGAAGCAGACTCCCGCTGAGCAGGGAGTCTGATGCGGGGCTCCATCCGAGGACCCTGGGATCATGACCCAAGCCGAAGGCAGACGCTTAACTGACTGAGCCACCCAGGCATCCCTTAACCAGCTTGTTTTCTTTTCTGCCAACTAAGGTTTTGTGTGGAAATTTCCCTTGAAAGCCACTATTTACTTAATTTTTATATTCTCTTCATTGGCTTTTAATTTTGAAAGCAGCATATGTGGCTTTGTTTATATAGTCCTTTATTTTATCTTTTTTAAAGATATATTTATTTATTTATTTGACAGCACAAGCAGGGGGAGCGGCAGGAAGAGGGAGAGGGAGAAGCAGACTCTGCTGAGCAGGGAGCCCGATGCGGAGCTTGGTCCCAGGTCCCTGAGACCATGACTGGAGCTGAAGGCAGACGCTTAACCAACTGAGCCACCCCAGCACCTCTATACAGTTCTTTAAAATAAGCTTTATATAAAGGAGTTTATGCAACCACTGCTATGAGTTTGATGTGTGAAGATTCCTATTTTAAAAGTTTGCTAGCTGAGGGGCGCCTGGGTGGCTCAGTTGGTTAAGCGACTGCCTTCGGTTCAGGTCATGATCTCAGGGTCCTGGGATCGAGCCCCACATCGGGCTCCCTGCTCGGCGGGAAGCCTGCTTCTCCCTTTCCCACTCCCCTTGCTTGTGTTCCCTCTCTCGCTGTCTCTCTCTCTGTCAAATAAATAAATAAAATCTTTAAAAAAAAAAAAAAGTTTGCTAGCTCTAAGAGGATAGGGGCAAATAGGGATTCTTGAAGTGAACTCATTAGATTCCAGTAGGATTAGTCTGAGTCAACTTCCTGCTTTCCATGACACAGTCAAACTGTTACTTATGATCCTCAGTTCAGCATTGTCTTCGATAATCGGACCTATTGTTACAGCCCTGCAAAACCTGCCCAAACTGGGACTTTACTTGAGCCCACTTTTCATTCAAGTATTTATTGAGTACACCTATATATTTTTAAATTATTGGCCTGATTGACTTTTCTTGATGTTATTAACCTCTTGCCCACTTAAGGATGGCGTAAGGATCAGTTACTAGAACGGCTTTGTTTTGCAGGTCACGAAGAGAATTCCTCTAGATGCAAAATCAACTCCAAACCCAGACCACCTTCTTTGACTCGCCTCTTTTGGCCGTCAGCTGCCTTAAATATTCACACCACGTTTGAATATCTTATTCTACAATGCAGTATTTTTCCTGTCACCTTTTTTTACGTTTTGACGAATTATGTGCCTACTTAACCTAAACTGTGCTGACTCTGTAAAGTGTTTATGCACTCTTCTGAGATAGAAGGTGCTATTCTTCTGAGAAATACATTGCTCTCTCCTTGGAACCTGTGAATTTGAAGATGACTCCTGCCTGGTCACAACATGGGAATCAGCAAAGTGTTTAACTGTCACAAGACAGAATCCAGTGGGGCAGTCAGTAGGAGAGCATGTTCAGAGGGGCTGTTGGTCCCAACAGAATCGCACCAAAGTATATTTTCAGGATGACTTTCTTATTTCTGCCATCTACTGGAATAAATTATTTTTCTCTGTGGAAATCTGGTTTCAGTGTTTATTAAGTTCATTTTTGTAAGCTTTTCCGCCTCTAGATGATGCCTTTAAAAAAAATGATTTTGTAGTTCAAACTGAAGTTGGAAATATGAACGTGGTCATGTAGTTTGATGTACCTGAAGAGACTGGTGAGTACTTTTCTTAATCATTAGTAATCATTTGGGTGCTTACTGTAGCCAAGGCACTGGAGGAATCAAAGGTGTGGGAATTGAGGTCCCTGTAAGTTCAAGAGCTGATACACAATCTGGTGAGGTAAGGTCGGTCTACATAGAACTGTAATCCGAGGCCGTGTTAGACCACTGTCCATAAAACAGTGGTTATGATGGTGAGCAACTAGAGGGTCCATACCCAGCAAAGGCACAAGATGGAACTGGCAGTTCCTTGTACCATCACACCCTCGGAGATAGTACCGGAGAAATCAGGACGGATTAAAAAGCCTGGGCTGGGACGGTAATTCTGTATTTTGGTAGCAGCCCTCTGAATAATTCACTCATTTGGGGACTTTATTAGCTTTAAGAAATTAAAAATTTAAATGGATCTAAATTTTCACCAGCCCATGGCTTTTTGACAGCTAGCCAAGCCAAGAATGGATTTCCTGTTTTGGAGTTTGTGCTTTTCTATTCCTCCCAAACTGTCTGAACTTGTTGCTTTGCTGTTCTTAATAATAAGAGTTTCAGGGGCGCCTGGGTGGCTCAGTCGTTAAGCGTCTGCCTTCAGCTCAGGTCGTGATCCCAGGGTCCTGGGATCGAGCCCCACATCGGGCTCCCTGCTCCGCGGGGAAGCCTGCTTCTCCCTCTCCTACTCCCCCTGCTTGTGTTCCCTCTCTTGCTGTGTCTCTCACTGTCCTGCTTTCATTTCTTTCTTTTCATTCTTTACTTTTATTTTGAACTTCAAATTTTCTTGAGAGGCAACTCCATACTTTACATTTCCAGCAAAAGGGTCTTTTTAGCTTATTTCATGGAATCCATAAAACAGTGAAGGTCTGACACTGGAGGGACCATAGTGGCAAACACTAGCTAACCCATGGTTTTATAGATAAAGAATCTGAGCCCAGACAGGGCTTAATGCAGCTGGTCTGAAGCAGACCAGGGAGTAGGATCCATATTTTTTAATTTCCCCTCTAGAACCCTTCTCACTTGCCACCCTGCCTTTCCCAAAGTTGGAGCCAGCCTTGAGTTTCAGGCATTAGGGAAGAATTCTTTTTTTTTTTTTTTAAGATTTTATTTATTCATTTGAGAGAGAATGAGAGAGAGCACATGAGAGGGGGGAGGGTCAGAGGGAGAAGCAGACTCCCCGCTGAGCAGGGAGCCTGATGCGGGACTCGATCCAGGGACTCCAGGATCATGACCTGAGCCGAAGGCAGTCGCCCAACCAACTGAGCCACCCAGGCGCCCCTAGGGAAGAATTCTTCCAGGCTGTCTCCCATCAGAGCAATTCACTTGACCTTAATATTTGTCATTGAAGAAAGCAATGCTGGTGGTTACTGTGGGTACATAAAAGGATGCTGCAGTCTCTGAACCCTAACCATGGGGGAAGTGTGACTCCATTGCAGCTGTCTACCCAGATTCTCCAAGTCAGGCCCTTCATCCCATTATTGCTGGGGGTAGCCTAAAACCTTCCAAACGCCACTCTGCACTGCTTTCTTGCAAAGCACCACGGTTTTGAAGCTGAGCCTTGTGATGTCTCTTGTAGTGGCACTTCCTTTGAGTGTTGCTTTCGCCTGTCTTGAGTTCAACATATGGCATTAGCTGATAGGGAGCCTACGTTGTTTCAGCACAGCAGACCTTAGCTGTGGCATGCTTGTGGCCGTGATGGAGGACAGCGTTCATGATCATGGTTTGGCACAGTTCCAATTTATGGCATAGTTGAAAGCAGAGGTCATGACCCTAGCTGATCCAAGTCCCTGAGTCCTGCCTTATTCTGTCACTTTGTACTGATCCGTTTTTGTACTTCCCATTTGCTCTCAATTAGACATTTTGAGACGTCAACTGGATTACATTGCTTTTTGCGTTCGGACTTGCCGCTTGTTGGGATCCAATTCCTACGGACACAAGTCAGCAAGAGTAGTGTGTTGGCTGCATTAATAACAGAAACACAAGGATGTGAGCACTGAAGGGGCTGATTCTGTGCCAGGGAGGTTTTGATTGTCCCCCAGAAGGGAACATACTGCTCAGTAAGCCTCCTAGGGAAGTAAAGGGCCCTAATTACAGCTCAGGCCTGAACCTGGAGGCTTCTCTCCCAACCCTAGTGGGACTTAAACTGCTGGTGAGGCCCTAATGGCCTCAGCATAAAGCATCTGAAGAAGAAAGGAGCTCATTTCCTAGCCACGTTGGAGAGCAAAGACTTCCCAGAAAGACTGATCACAAGTCCCTAAAGGCCAGGTACTGTGACTGTCATCACCTAGCTTTATGGCTATTGTTGAAATGAGGGAATGAGACAATCAAGTCATTTTTTTATGAGGGAAACTTGCTAAGTTCCCTTTGTCCAGGAAGTCACTTAGCCCTTGAGCTTGTTTCCTCATTTATGACATTTTCGGGAATATTAAATACAACTAATATGTAAACTTGGATACATGTTTTCTCCCCACCTCATTCCTAGTAATTGACCCGTTTTGTTACAACATGGCCCGTCGTCTGAGATGGATGGATGGCTGCGAATCACATTTTGTTTGACCGTTCTCTTGCTCCAGTGATTGTCAGGACCCCAGCTTGGAAGGAGCCCCATCCAGGCCTTTAAAAGGATATTGGAAATGTCCTACTCCTCTAAAGCCTGTCCAGATGAATGTGGTGTGGACTCCTGGCATGATCATTAGACTAGGAGAGGCCCCAGGTTTGCAGTCTTACTCCATCACCTGCAAGCGGTATTAACTTTGAGCAAATCATTTAATTTCTGAGCTTCAGTTTTTTCATCTACGAAGTGGGGATAATTCCTGCCTTTTCTGCTATGCGAGCTTGTTACCAAGTGAGATGTTGGTGAAGATGATTTGTAATTTTTAATAATACACAAAGAGTATTTTCCAAAGAAATGACAAAACCGCTAGGATCCCCTGATGACTTTTTATTTCTGTAAAGACAGGCCTTAGGGGGGCAGCCAACTGATTTTTTTTTTTTCTAGATATGGTTTCCCTTTTGATTAGTCATTTGGTGCTTCGGTTACAGAAAAATCAAGACACACACCAGGCTCCAGGCCTGAACTCTGAGCAGGGAGATGGATCTCTTAGAAACAATCCTAGCGTAAGTGTCTGGACCACATCCTTCCTGCCCTTCCAGGTTCTGTGTGAGTCCTACAAGCTCTTCTACCAGAACGGGAGTATTTCTGGCATGATTTAAGATGTAGTCATTGTTTTCTTTGAACAATGTTTTTGTTGTTTTCTTCAAGCGTATTATGATGTCTGCACCCTTATCACTGACCCAACAATATTTTATCCTATTTTACTTGGGCATTGCTTTGGAAGTAGTGTCTTTTTGCCCATTTCTGCTGGCCAGTTTTTTGACAATTGTAAGTGTTAAAATCGAGAAATGTTTTTTTGTTTTTTGTTTTTTTTAATTTTTTATTGTTATGTTAATCATACATTACATCATTAGTTTTAAAAAATTTTTTTATTGTTATGTTAATCCCCATACATTCCATCATTAGTTTTAGATGTAGTGTTCCATGATTCATTGTTTGTGCATAACACCCAGTGCTCCATGCAGAATGTGCCCTCCTCAATACCCACCACCAGGCTAACCCATCCTCCCACCCCCCTCCCCTCTAGAACCCTCAGTTTGTTTTTCAGAGTCCATCGTCTCTCATGGTTCGTCTACCCCTCCGAGAAATGTTTTTTTTTTAAGATTTGTTTATTTTAGAGAGTGTGTGAGTGAGTGGGGGGAGGGGCAGAGAGAATCTCAAGCAGACTCCCTGCTGAGTGTGTGCAGAGCCCCAGGAGGGCTCAGTCTTATGACCCTGAGATCATGACCTGAGCCGAAAGCAGGAGTCCAACCCATTGAGCCACCCAAGCACCCCAAGAAATGATTTTAAATTGTTGCTTGGACTCATGGAAGATTTGGCCCTGGATTTCATCTTCCAAAAATTTGAAGAGTCGGGACACCTGGGTGGCTCAGTCGTTAAGCGTCTGCCTTCAGCTCAGGTCATGAACCCAGGGTCCTGGGATCGAGCCCCGCATCGCTCCCCCCGCTTGTGCTTGCTCTCTCTCACTCTCTCTCTGACAAATAAATAAAATCTTGAAAAAAAATTTTTTGAAGAGTCAATTGCTCCTTTACTAACTATATTTAAATTTTATCTTAAAATACATATCTAGGCATTTTAGGATGCTTTCAACAACCCATCCTTCTATGCAAGTGCTCTCTTCTGTTTGAAGAACAAATATGTTTAAAATGAAAATTTTAGAAAAGAACTTTAGGCAAAAGTTATGTATTACTTTTCCCCCGTTCCTTTATTTCAATTTTCTCTCAAAAGTTGAATGGATGGAATTAATTGTAGAAAACCCTTAATTTTCAAAGAAGAAAAAAGCACAGTATAAAATAACCACCATAAAGGATATTTATCATAGCACAATTTATCATAGCACAGTTAATGCCCAACATAAAGAGATGCTTTAATTTAAAGTCATACTGCATCCAACTGAGGGAGTATCATGGTGCATTTAATAATTTCTTTTTTTCTGCAATGTATGCCTAGAAATGAGATTGAAAAGATAAACAAAAGTACTAACATTGCTTCTGGAACTGCAGATGGTTCAAATTTTCTTTTTCCTTTTTAGCATTTTCTAAAAAGTAAAGAAATGATAAAAGTAAAAAGAGTAAGAGAGTAAAAAGAAATGATAAAAATTATTTTAATAACAAAAAATAATAGAATTTTAAGGAAAAAAGACAGGATTTTAAACTTAATGTACATAGCAAAAAGCCTGGTGCGAAATAGACCAAAATGTTGATAATGATTATTTCTTTTGCAACTTTGTGTATTTTCTACAGAGAGTATGTATTACTTTTATAATCGGGGGAATAAAAGGTGTTTTGGAGGGGACCATTGTCAGAATAGTGTTAATACTTCAAACATTATAGAACACACACACACTCACGTTTTTTGTTTTTGTTTAAGAGTAATTCAGGGTCAGGGGAGGGGCGCCTGGGTGGCTCAGTCGTTAGACGTCTGCCTTTGGCTCAGGTCATGATCCCAGGGTCCTGGGATCGAGTCCCACATCAGGCTCCCTGCTCTGCGGGGAGCCTGCTTCTCCCTCTCCCACTCCCCCTGCTTGTGTTCCCTCTCTCGCTGTGTCTCTCCTGTCAAATAAATAAATAAAATCTTAAAAAAAAAAAGTCAGCTAGGTCTATTAAAACACTGAAGCTATTCTGAATCAATGAAAATCAGCGAGTTCACAACAATTCTGATTAACTGTTTCAGTTGTGCAGGACAGAGTACAGAGCATTCAGCTTATAAAACTCTGGCCTCTTTTTTTGTATAGGTGCTCACAGTGATGGCATGGTGAAAATGAAAAGGGAGCATTGATTTTGATTCTGCCCACATAGAAAAGTGGAAGCCTGGGGTATTAATGTTCTGGGGTCCCACATGGGTTAGAATAAGCCCCACTGTTCTTTCCCTCCCAACTGCTCCAAGCAAGTCTTTCATTGAGGCTGTGTCACTGCTTCAATTAAAACCCCCTCCTTGTGAAATGTACTGGCCCTGTTTCCCCCAACTCTCACCTACCCCCCACCGCCGGCCAACTCCAAAACAAGAGTGTTCTAGTGGCTAAGGATGCTCAATAACACCGCTACCCGCATGAATCCAGTCAGGATTCAACTTAAGCTGCTGTCAGGATTTTGACATGGTTTCCATAGTTTCTTTACACTGTCCAAAGCGTGGTACTACACTGTGGGTTGCCACTCCAAAACAGAACAAGCAGAGCAGATGTTTTGTAGAAGTAGGCGATGTATTTGAGGAAGCATGAGTTGAGAAGCTAAGTGTGACTTTACAAGCCACAAAAGCTTCTCAACAACACTGAACAGGTATTTTCAGCTCCTGTTCTTTGTCCTGGTGTTAGCTGCTTGAGACAGTGGGAAGCGGGAGAGACAGCCCTGAGCTCCTGGAGTTGAGAGTTTAGCAGGAAGAGACAACTGGCTCCCAGGTGCTCCTGGTGGGTGGAGCCCAGGGTCGCCAGGTGCTATGCCTTGGACGTACTGGTTGCTGAGTAAGAGCAGTAGAAACACTCACGGTGGGGGAAGCCTTCTTGAAGGAAATGACCTTTAATGGTAAACCCAGAGGATGATTAAAAGCTAAGTCAAAATTGATGAAGCTGTTGCAAGAGTCCCGGAGGGAGAAGTATCCTGGATTATGGTGCTAGGAATGAAATGGAGTTAGAGAAGTAGTGTATTGCAGGCTAGCATGTATTACACATACAGATGATCGGATGTTGAGGGGACAGAGGCTGTTAAGGGACAGGAAGGAGTCAAGGACTGCAGGCAGGTTCCTCGCTGGGTGGACATTGGAGCCTTTCACTAAGATGGGGGCAGTGATGAGTTCACAGTTGTGGACAATGAGAATTTGCAGGTGCCAGAGGTATGCACAAGCAGATACCCAGTGGGCCATTGTTATGTGGGTCTGGAAGTCGGGCAGGAAGACCGAGCTGGACGTGGGGGTATGGGGCACCAGCATAGAGATTACTGAACCTGTGGGTGCGGATGAGGGGGCCAGGAAGAGTGTGTAGAGTGAGAAGAGAGACAGTCTAGGCTGGAGACCTTAGGAACACCCACTCTTAAGTGGTGGGCAAAGAAGAGGAATCTAGAGATCTAAGGTAAACGCCATGTCTTGAACAGCAGTCAGCACCACTCTCACCTCCAGCTTCCTAACATACATTATCGTATGAATAAGTGGGACATATTCCTGTTTTACAGTAGGAGACTCTGAGGTTATGTGACTTAGTCAATTTCACCCAGAGGATATCCCCTGAAATCATCTGGGAAATTAGGTTTGTGTATCCTTGTGTGTGTTTTTCTGGGGAGCAAGTATATGGCTTTCATCAGACCCCTAGAAAAGTTCAGAACCATTGTTAATATCAACAGTAGGGGCGTCTGGCTAACTCAGTTGGTGGGGCATGCAACTCTTGATCTTGGGGCGTGGGTTTGAGCCCTACATTGGGCATAGAGTTTACCTAAAATAATATCAACAATAGCTGACCCTTACCTGCTGCATGCTGTGTGCCAGGCTCTAAGGACTTTACCCTTCACCAGACTATAATTGGGGCAGGAAAGGGCAAAGAGCAGTATTGCACATCCATCTTCTTTCTAATAGTCCCAACTTCTCTGTGTCCCCCTACCCCCAGGGAGGAGAAAAGATCACTAACCTGGTCCTCTTTTCTCCTGTGGTGTTTACAGGAGCCTAAACCTGTTAATACTTCCTTTGTTAGAAGGAGAGGAGAACTGCCCCTTACTTTGTCCTAATCGCACTTCAATTTCCACCCGTACTCCCAATTTTCCCAAAGGCGACTTCCTCTTTTACCAGAGGAAGAGATACTTCGATAAGTGGGCAGGAAGCCCCCTCCTGTCTGACTGGTTGTAGGCGCACCAGTGAAGAGCTGTGGCCAGCTCACCAGGACTCCTGCAGCTGTAATCCTCCTGGCTCTAGCCTGAGTGATAGATGTGCTGCCTAGGTCAACAGGGTGCCCTGAGGCTCTGTATAGAAAGGCAGGCAGCCCCGTAGGAACCTTGGTGGGCACTGAGGTCTGGGGGCCGAGGAGTGTGGCTTCCTCCTGGGACTGCCCTTCCTAACAGGATAGTATCTGCAGTTGGCATTCGGGTTTATTAACGTGCTTTATTTCTCACTGCCAACTGGTGTATGAAAAACAGGTGCAGAATATGGCACCTATTTCTTTTACACCTCTCACTCTTGGGCTGGGCCCTGTGAAGACAGGAGGAAGACTCAACACTGGTGGGCACCATCCCTGGTTTCGCTGTCGCACGAGGGAAATTTATGACCTTGTGAATTTGTGGGGGAAGCAAAAACCTTGTATACACAGGACCCCCTAACTTCACTCTTAGTTCTCTGAACCTTTCATTATTACTTCTTTCTTTTTTTTTTTTAAATATTTTATTTATTTATTTGAGAGAGAGAATGAGAGACAGAGAGCACGAGAGGGGAGAGGGTCAGAGGGAGAAGCAGACTCCCTGCCAAGCAGGGAGCCCGATGCGGGACTCGATCCCGGGACTCCAGGATCATGACCTGAGCCGAAGGCAGTCGCTCAACCAACTGAGCCACCCAGGCGCCCATTACTTCTTTATTTTAGCAACCCCTCTGGACTGTTCATTTCTGGATGTGGAAATCCAGCTACATAGTTTTACACTGGATTTGCTCTTTCAGAGCACGCCTCCATCTGTAGTTCAAAGAACTGTTATCATAGCTACAGGTCTTGGTTCCTGCTGCTTATCGATCTGTTCCTCTACTTTCTGTTTTTATCAGCCTATTTCGGGCCTCGCCAACAAGAATGTCTTATTGTACCTGTCCTTTGGGAGTATTTCCTACAATAAATGCTAGATTGTTCTCACTCCCTGCCTTCCTGGCTTGCTATCAGAGTTGCTGATACTAACAGTGTATGTTCTGCTCAGTGCTGACAAAAAAAACAAAACCAAACTAAAAAACAAAACCCCACAGGAGCTACTAGTCGTCCTGGAAGTTTTCGGTCTTAGCAAAACAGACAAAACAATTTTGATAGGAATGCTGCCTTGGAAGATAAGGGAATCACAAAACAGTCTGAGTTGCAGGCTACCTTCTCTTGCCACGTTACTTTTCCTTTGCTGCTGCTTTTCTTCCAAGAAGCTTTTAGTCACATTCTTCCCTGGAAGGTCAGTGAGGGAGGAAACCAACACTGTTGAGCACTAATATGCATCAGGTTCTGCATTTGATGTTCAAGATCAACCTGATGCATGACAGAAATCAAGAACCGTCAGTATCTTGCCCAAATGAGTTAGCAAGAAAGTGGCCCAGAAACACGTAGGTATCATGTTGTTAACCCCTGCAACAGGGCCTCCCCTCTTACAAACTCTGTTGTTGTATTGTAAGCTTTCCATGTCACTCTCCTTCAGGTTCTGAATTCCTCCAGGGTGAGGACTATGTCTTCATGTACACATTAGACACTCCACAGATGTCAGCTTATTTCTCTCTCTTCTCTTCCCCTACCCATCACTAAACACGGGCTTGATTATGCTGCCTAACGACATGCCTTGCATTCTCCATAATTCAAGGATATGAGTGTTATACCACTTGATTTAATTGAGGATATAATAACACACATGATATGAATAGTACAAAGCAATAAGTACTTCAAGTGCTCAGTTGGGTGGTAGAGGAAAGGATATTAATGAAGGCAGTAATAGACATGGTAGAAATAGACTTCATAAAAGATGTGGGATCTTGAGTCATGGAGGATGAGTAGGATTTGGACCACGGTGGTTATTAAGTTCCTACCTCATGGCAGGCCTAGTTCTGTAAATGGGGAGTGAGGAATCAGGGTAAATAAATAACGAATAGACTAGAGAAGAGCCTTGGGACTGAACTTGGTGCTTTCCGGGAGAAGTAAGAAACCAAAGCTCAGAGCTGTTACATAAAGAATACTCCGTCCTGTTGAGAGGTTAAAGCAAGGGGGAAAACTGAACTCTTCTTCCCCCAGAGAATATTTTTTAGGAGAGGTGAATGAGGGATGGCTGCCAATTGCCAACCATCAGTATCTTTTAGATTCACACTCAGCAATGCTCTAGTCTCCTCAGGAAGAAAATCAGTTTTTAAAAGTGTGAGAAGGACACAGCTTTTCCTGGAGATCTTCCAGCTTTGAGTTAATTAATCTCACTTCTGAAGCTGTGAAATGTTAAGGTATCACACAGGTCCACAGGGGCGCGGAAAGAAAACACTTAGACTCAAAAGGATAACACTCATTTAGATGTGTACATAATCAGCAGGCAGGGCTCAGTCTGTGCTCTAATGAAGAACTGCAAACGTTAGGCCGTAAGGAAGGTTAGGACCTGTGGCAACTCTTTTAATTATTTTCAGGAGAACTCAATGTTAAAAGTTAGAAGGTTGGTAAGAACAGCCAGTTCTATTCCAGATTCCTCATGGTGAAGAAAGTGGAACCCAGAGAGGTCCCACCCTTCAACCTGGATCTCATAGTAAGTAGAGCTCAAATTGAAGTCTTGGGTGCAAGAACAGCGTTTCAAAATACATCAAGGTTTAAAGTGCATGAAATGTCAGCATATCAGAAAATATTGCTGGGAGGATACACAGAGCATGGGTACTTGTGGTTGCTTCTAAGAGGGGAAATGAGTAGACAGGGAACAGGGGTGGGAGGGAGATTTAATATTCACTGAATATCCTTTTGTACCTTTTGAATTTTGTGCTATGTATATGTTACCTAATCAGAAAATAAATAATTTATTTTTATGAGTTCAATGGAGTCCTAACTATTGCTTTGTTTCCCCCATTGTGTCATGTTTGTGTAACACATTTTTTGATTCAGGCTTTTGATTCTGCAGAAGCAAGGTTAAGCACTTTGGAAGAGGTGATGGCAGCTGGTTACTACTTTGTGGCTAGAACAAGAAGAGTCTCCTGAACCTCAAGCCAATGCTATTCCAGAGTCCCAATTTCCTGCCAATTTTGATTGTGGTACAATCTGGCAGGATAAAACCCAGAGAAACACAAATCAATTAGCAGTGATTTCATTCACTTCAGTGCAGGGTATGGTCATTAACAAACTGTGATGGAAAGGTCTCCATTAGCTAAAACTGTCCTTTCTGAGACAAAGGAAGATGCAAAGGCGGGAATCCAACATAACTCACTAGTGAGCTGCTTCAATGGCAGAGCCATTGAAGAATCAGGCTTCTCCTTGACCCAATCAGATTGTTGCCCAGCAGAAGTATGAAAATGACCGTCAAAAGGGCAGTGGAACAGTGGAAGAGCTAGCCATCTGCTGGAGTTTCCCCAAACATAGTATTACAAGAAAGGATAGTCTGTAACGTATTCACGGGGATTTAATGCAGGAATCGAATATGAACTAGTAAGAGGAAACTGGCTCAAACTTCCCAAGCCAGTTTTTCTTTTGGTGTTTCAAACTCCAGTCGATCTGGAAAATTAGAATGTGGTATGTTAGACTTAAAAAAATAATAATGATAATCCTGCTGCTTCCTGCGCAGTAGGGAAAATACTCCTTCACTGGGTACTGAGACCCTAAGGCATTTTGAAGGATGCAGAGGTGAGATTTACTTTACTTTCCCCTTAGGTATCTACGTATACCCACCTATTAATACTGTTTACAAAAGTATTATTTTAGTGGCTGTTAAACTGCTAAAGTCTAGAATTATCCTTACTTGCTATTTAGCTTACAGTCCATCTTCTAAATGATGTCTTTGAAACAATCTAATAATACTATCATTCATTAAATGCTCACTATATGTGACACGCTGTGGTAAGTGCTTTATATGAATTTTTCCTCTCAATTCTCACATCAACCCCATGAGGTACTTACAGAGGAGCCTCACAGAAGTTAAGTAATTTGTGCTGGTTAACACGTGGTAGAGCAAAGATTCAAATCCAGGCTGTTATTCAACCAGTATTTAATGACTGCCTATGTGGCAGGCATGAAAGGTAGAGGAGCAACAGCAGGGCTAATCCCTGCCTTCTTGAAGCTTATTATCTTTAGAAGTCTTTCTGATTCCAAAGTCCATGGTTTTGACATTAACATTATACTACTTCCCTAGGTCTGTGCAAAGGAGAGCCACGATTTCTAAGGCAATAACTCCTAAAAGAAATTTCTGTTCTCCAATCCTCCTTTCTCTATGCTTACTAAAGTCATATTTCTGTTCTGTGCTCAGAAGGTAAATTCTGTGCCCTTAAGTATGAAGAGCAGTCTGGGAGCACAGGCTGTGGCAACAAACCTGGGTTCCGGGCCCTGCTGGTTCATTTACTAGCTGCCTGACCTTGAGCGAGTAATCCCTATGAGCCTTAATTTCCCGGTCTGCAAAAATCGGTATACTACACTACCATTGCGTGTACCTGTAGGATTAACTAAATAAGATGATGAGCCCACCACATAGTACACGTTCCGTAGCAAAGGGTCGCAGTTGTTATTAATAGGATTAGGGAACACAGGGAAACCTCGGGTACATGTGTTATGACGGTTTGTTTGTCTAGGCGCTTCTAGTAGCATTGTTTGTATAGTTGTGTACAGGTATTTCTCTTAAAGGTGCACGCAATCTGACTGATCCCCATGTCTGGGGCTTACGTACGCAATAAATACTAGTTGAATGAACGAGTGACTGAAGGCAAGGTCAGTGTCAGCGAATTAAGAGGTTCAGATGTGGAGGACATACATAAAACAGAAAGTTGATACAATCCCTCTCCTAAGTCAATGCCCTCGGTTCCCGTAGCCCCCTTCGAGTTTCACTGCAGTTAGAATGTAAATGCAAATGGCCATAAACGTAAATATAAATGGATATAGGGACACTTCGGCCCTCACCGTGTAGTTGTGAGATCAGATAAAACGCTGGCTGGGAAAGCTTTTGTAAACGAACCGCCTCTACAAACGTGAGTGTGGCTCTGTATCAAAGACGGCCCACGCCCACGTTGCAGTGGCAGGCGCCGAGCCCCCGCTCCGCCCCCTCTTCCTGGTTTTTCCCGGCAATCCGCCCCTCCGACGTCATGTGACAGGGGTGCCCAGCCGGGACGAGCTCCTGATTGGCCGGGTTGCAGAACACCTCCCGATTGGCCGGAGGCCGGCGGGCCCCCGCCTCCCTCCTCCTCCTCGCCGCGGCCCACGTGAGGGGGGCGAGTCACGCGATTTCCGGGAACCCGTCAGGAAGGACATAAACAAAACAAACCGAGGCAGCATGGAGAGGGGCCGCGGCCCCTGCAGCGGAACCGGACCCAGCCCCTGAGCCGCCCTCACACCTACAGGTGAGCTCCGCTGCTCTCTGCCTGGAGCCCGCAGGGGCCTGGGCTGGGGGACTAGCCGGGCGGGGGGCGGAGGAGGGCCGCTGGCCTACGAGGCAGCAGCGCCGGGGCTCTGAGCCGGGCCGGCGCGGGGCGGCCGGGACCAGGGCCGTCTGGGGGCGCGCGGGCCTCAGGTTGCCGCCTGCCGGTCACGGGGTCTCCGGCTCCCCTCCCCCACCCCCGGCCCGGGACGGTTATATAAAAGCGCGGGGCGGCTGTAGAGGGGACCCACGGGTGGGCGGCAGGCTAGGCCAGGGGTGGGCAACGCCAGGCGTTTGCCCTGCCAGGCCGTCCGGCCCTTCACTGCTGCCTCGGAGCCCGGGGCAGTGGCTGCCGGCAACCGGCCTGTCAGAGAAGCTAGCGGGTGGGAGGGGCCGGGGAAGGGAGGGGAGGCGAGGCTGGCGGGGGAGGAGAGAGAGGGGCGTGTGAGGAAGGGCCGGGGCCACGAAGGTTGGAACCGGGCAGGCTGGAGACGAGGAAGCGCTGGCGGGGGGTGGGGGGGGATCGAAGCAGGGGTGTCTCTGGGGTAGCCGCTCCCCCTTCCCGTCTCCGCCCCAGAGACGGGCGAGAGGGGCCTCCCTCCGGGATTTGTTTATATGTCTTCTCAAAGCAGCTTGAAGCGGCTCGTAGGCGGAGCCCTCAGCGCGGAGTGGCAGGCCGTGCCGCCCAATGGGATAGGCGGATGGAGGCTGCTGCGCCAATGGACGTGGGGGAGGCGGTGCCGCGGGCCCCCCCAGTTGCTTAGGCTGTACCGGGGGTGGGCCGGGTGGGGCGGCCATGTTAGATGGGAGGGGACCGGTGGTGGTGGGTCACAGAGAGGGGAGGAGACAGGGCAAAGGGCGAGGGAGCCGGGCCGGGGGCGTTTCGGGTGTCCGAAGGCGAGTCCGATCGGACCAGGAAGTAGCTCAGGGGAGCCAGACCCCGACCCATCGCTCTCCCCTCCCGAGCAAAGGAGGCAGGGAAGTACCGAGGGCAGTCTAGCCGCCCCTGGGGGTGGTTCCTGGGACTAGATGGAGCTCAATCTCTGGATTCTCCCTCTTTCTCGGCCCTACCCTTCCTGACAAACACGGCCGCCAAACCCTGTAATTGCTCTCCTCTAACCCAAGAAAACAAACCTTTTTTGCTGTTTCTGAGCGGGCTTGAGCCTTAAGACTACCTTAAGAAGGTACTTGGATAGCTAGCGGTCTGAATTTCGGCACAAGGCCTCACATAGAGGGAGGCAGTGAGGAGGAAGTTCTGCTTTTCTGGATTTTGCACAGAAAACCAGGACTAGAAAAAGCCGAGAAAGTTAAGAGCTGGGTGGGGTTTCCATTTTTTCATCAGGGTACCTTCTAAAGATCGCCCTCGCACTTTCTAGCCCTAGTCCTAGTAGTAATTTGCTCCTCCTGTTTACATAAATTTGTAGCTCACGTGAATCAAGTTCATAAGAAAAGTGAGCCTTGAGAAAATTACAGATTTGAAGGTTCTTTAGGACTTTGTCTTGTGAATATTCTGCAGGTGAGGAATAGGATCAAAATCTGACATTTCTTCTTAAAAAGCAGAAAAGATTTTTATGTAAATTTGGTAATCTGTGGTAAACTGGTTGTCACTGATTGTACTTTTAAATATTTTTTTCCCATTTTCTTTTCATCCAAAATAGCTGGGAAAACACCAAAGACGAAGGGGGAAATGGTATGAGTAATTAGAAAAGCAGTTATTTTACTTTGTTTTCTGATTATTTTGGCATCCTGTCAGCCTTATTAAATGCTTGATTTAGCTTTATGTTAACATCACCTTGCAAACTGTGACTGCACTGGTATTGTCAAGGGTACCAGGCTGTTTGTTGATGCACTTTGGTTAAGCATTTAGGGTATCATGCAGAGGCCATTCAGGAGTTGACTGTATTTAGTTAGGAATTTGCATTATCTCCTATTTTGTTAACCGGAGAAAAATAATAATCGGTAAATAAATGATTTGTCGATTTCTGTATTGTTTTGACGTGCTTGACTCAGTTCTGTTAAGAATGATATGTATAAATATAATTCCTGATTTTTTATAGACTTCAGTTCTTAAATATAACTTTTACAGCAAATAAAAGTATTAGTTTATTATTTATTGATTTTTCTTAAGAATGGCAAAGAGAGAGGCGCCTGGCTAGCTCAGTTGGTAGAGTATACAACTCTTGATCTCTGGTCGTGAGTTCAAGCACCTCACTGGACCTAGGGCTTACTTTAAAAAATAAAATGAGAATGGCAAATAGATCCAAGACTTACTTGGGTGTAATTCTTTTATATGACTTATATACCAGCTTTGGAATTTTTAGACTAGTAAGCATAGAAGAGGCTAAATACATCCAGAAGGAGAGATTTTGGATGTTCCACTTACCATTCCGTTCTCTGTCATGATATAGTCTTAGACTATATCGTAGTTGGTTTACTTGTTCACTCTGTGTGGATTCTTGGATGCCAGTTTAAGGACTGAAAGAATAACTTGTAGAGTTCCATGGTGGTGGTTAACAATACAAGTGACCGTGAAAGTACAATGAGTTTGTATGTTTATTAATGTAGCACAGTTTTCAAAAAGAGTTAAACTAAATCCACCAGTTGCTTTTAAAGTATAGTTTGTAGTCAGGATTGACAATTATATGACTTGGAATTAATCAGCAGAGGTTTGTTTCCCTGTGGGTTTTGGCTTGGATGTTTGGGAGAAAAATTCTCTTTCATTGTATTCAGTAGTTCATCTTCCAGGGTAGATAAAACTCTTAGGCTAGACATATTTTGTCAGGCCATTAGTCTGATGATTTTAAGATAGAGGTTGACAGGAATTTTTCTGTTCACGGTCAAATAGTAAATATATTGCTTTGTGGGCCATGTAGTCTCTGTCTCAGCTCTGCAGATTGTAGCATGAAAACAACCATAGATAACATGTTTGGGGCTGTATTCTAATAAAATTTATTTACAAGAATTGGCTGTGGTTGAAGGTTGTAGTTTGTTTATCAACCCCTGTCCTAAGACATCAGTCACTGGGTTTTAATTACTTAGATGTAAAGATACTGCAGAATATGTAAACATGCACTTCAGGTAGTAATTTGAGCACTTGCAGAATGTACATTATATCTTGCCCTGAAGAATTTTTAGAATAAGAGCACAGGGCAGCATTGTACTCTATATTTTTATTTCATTTGCTAATAGATGTTTTCCTGGAAAAAAAAAAAAAAAAGCTTTATTTTTTTACTTTTTTAAAGTAGGCTCCACATCCAGTGTGGAGCCCAACATGGGGCTAGAACACATGACCCTGACATCAGGACCTGAGCAGAGATCAAGAGTCAGATTCTTAACCCACTGAGCCACCCAGGCGCCCCTGAAAAGATGTTTTAAAGCAAATGTTGGAATATTAAATCCTATTTATTTTAGAGATGCATTCTGATTGAAAAGTTTTGGCTTTTTAAGATATTACACCTAAGAACCTTAATATAGTCAAGGGTATGGTCCTATTGAGGTCTGAAAGTGCATCTAGTGTATCATTCCTAACAAAACTGTTTACAGCTGTTTGAAGACATGTTAGTCAAATGAGTAAATACTTAACCCTCTGAGTTCTTATATATATCGTGCAGTTAATTTGGAAGCCATACCGGTGGTGCCATTGCCTGAGATGTTTGTAGAATGACCTAAATAGGGTAAGATACTTTTTCAAACAAGATCCCAAAAGATACAGGTTGCTACCCCTCCCCTTCCTTGGCAAATGTGAAGTGGTGCTAAGTGCCCACTGAAGTGGAGATGCTAAAACCCTAAAAATATTACATAGGCAAATACTTAATTTTTTCATGGGTAGCTTTTTCTTTGTTTCTATGCAGTTATTTCTCCAGTTTGGTTGACTTGAACTGGGTTTTAAGTGCAAGAATGACAGTTGAGAAAGGAGAATATATTGACCTCTTAGAACGGAAAAGCATCATGTGGCCTGTAATCTTGTTTCTAGTTCTAGTTAGCCTACTATTTGGCTGGGTGACTGTGGGTAATTCAGTTTATTAATTTGTAATGGGAGAGATTAATGATGTTTTCTCTCTCATAGTGGGATATTGGGAAGGTGTCAGTTATTGTATTCTCAAGCTCTTGTACTTTGAATATGCTAATACTTCCAGCTACTTAGAACCACCTCTCAAATCTCTATTCAGTTTTCGTTTTCATAGTTTAATGACCTCTCAGTTTATCTTTATTAGCACTTGTACCACAGTATAGTATTTACCCATTTATGTCGTCTACCTGGTGAGCAACTTGAGGTCAGAGTCTGCCTCTTTATTTTTATATCCCCAGTCCCTCACTCTGTGCCTGTCACCTTTTAGTGCTTCTGAACTTCCTAAATAGTGCATTGCTAAAAACTGCTTATCTGGAAGGTAATAAGTCAGTCTACTGTTAGTAGAGTTGTTGGGCTTAGTTGGAAGGGAGGAATTAATCACCATCTGCTGAAACAAAAAGCCTTCATTTAAAAATTGACCCTTTTGAGAAAGTTTATGGAAAAGCTATTTTGATGATGTCTAAAAATCCCTTTCTTTCGTTAATTTTTTTCAGATACATTCCATTAGTTAGACTTGTTGAATATTCCTTCTAAGCATGCCCAGACAGACAGACACACACACACACACACATACACAACCTGTGCTTTTTCCTTTGGATTTGTCAGTAGCACTTGGCACACTTGGATCTCTGCGTGTTTGGCAAATGTGAGTGGAACCTCTTATTTCTTAGAGGTTTGGGACAGTTATTCATCTGTATAGCAGTGTTTCTCATCTTGGGGAAGTACTGTAAAGTCATTCTTGTTAATAAGTCTGATTCACCACAGTGGGGAGGGCTAGACATGGAGAGAATTTGTTGCAGGGAGCTGCAGTGGTACTTGGTGACTGCACTACCATCCCACTGTATTGCTAGCCAAGCCTTGTATGCTTTTTTACCAGTTCATGACCTTTCTAACAAAATCTATATTGGAACTCTCCTCCCCAGACAACTTCTTAAATCTCTCATCTTCCCACTAATTCCCAGCAACTCTGTTCATCCTGCTATTCTGTCCTTTTAACACCACACCTACTTTTACATCTTTCGTTACAAAGTCATGTTTTACTTATTTATCTTTGGGTATTGTTGACATTGACAGTTTCCCATGAAAGCATTATGAGCTTGCTGATTTTGTGTCCTCCAGTTCTTGTACACATATTTTCTTTAGTTTATAATGTTCTGCCTTTGAGAGTTTAAGGTGCTTTTTTTATTTTTATTTTAGAGAGGAATTTCCATCTTTGACTGCTACACACTGTTCCTGATGCAGTTTGCCTTCTGTTTTATATTTTTGCCATTCAACAGAAATTTAAAGCATTACAAAAATAAAACTTTAAGGAAAGGTGTTTGATGGTATGGGGAGAAACTAGGGGTAGGGTGCCTGTACTCTTGTTCAAAAGATTCACTATAGAAATCCTTTAAACAGCAAGGCTTTTAGCTTCCTACTTGTGTTTTATAAGGTGTATAAAATTTCTTACTTGTAAAGGACTTTACAGTTTTGTGAAATGCTTGTTAGTAAGGGTTTTCATCCTAACTATTGAATCCTCTACTAGAGTTGCCCATAGACTAATAGAGGAAACAAGACCTTGCAGTTTAACAGTAGGATAATTTTTAGAACAACATGTTCTGAAAATACAGAAGAGGGACTACTAACTCTGCCTGAGAAAGTTGGAGGAAAGTTGGAGAAGCTTCACAGAAAAGGTCCATTTGAACTGGGTTTTGAAGACCAGTGAAGGAAGCATTCTGCGTCCAGTCAAGGAGGTATAAAAGGTATATGCGGGGCACCTGGCTGGCTCAGGTGGTGGAGCACGTGACTCTTGATCTCGGGGTCATGAGTTTGAGCCCCACATTGGGCATAGAGCCTACTTAAAAAAGAAAATAAAAGATGTATGTGATGTGTGGGGCGGGCTTGGATATGAGAAGGCTTCACCTAAGACAGGGCCATGGAGAGGGGATAGATGGAGGAGGAGGAGGAGACTACTTGGAGTGAGATTTAGGAGGAAAGGGCTTTTTTTCTTCTACTTCTACTTTTCTTGGGCCTGCTCTATGCTGTCAGGTCTCTGGTCCCTTCACTTTGTGGCTTTGACTTTGATTAGATGGTCTCTTTTCCCATAGTTTTTGGTTTTTCTTTTAGTCCTTCGTCGAGGTCTGACACACCTCTTCTCTCTTGTAATCCATCAGTACCAAGATACCTTTTATTCTGACCTAATGTGTCCCTTGCCTTTATCTCACCTCCTTGCTTCCATCCCTTTCTTTATTCCCTTTGGGTTTCTTTCCCCCCTTCTTTTGACTTTTTTTATTTATTTTTTTTAAGA
Source organism: Neomonachus schauinslandi (assembly GCF_002201575.2). Classification (NCBI taxonomy): domain Eukaryota; kingdom Metazoa; phylum Chordata; class Mammalia; order Carnivora; family Phocidae; genus Neomonachus; species Neomonachus schauinslandi. The sequence goes on along the minus strand of NC_058409.1, from coordinate 89,470,743 downwards.
TTTTATTTATTTATTTGTCAGAGAGAGCGCGTGCACAAGCAGGGCAAGCAGCAGGCAGAGGCAGAGGGAGAAGCAGGCTCCCCGCTGAGCAGGGAGCCCCATGCGGGACTCGATTCCAGGACCCTGGGATCACGACCTGAGCTGAAGGCAGACGCCTAGCCAACTGAGCCACCCAGGCGTCCCTTGACTCTACTTTTCCTCTTCATTTTGCTTTATTTAAAAACAAAACAAAAACATTCTTTCGCACTATCTGCTTCTTTGCATTTGAACAGCAACGAATGTCTGAGTTGATTCCCTTTTGGGAAATCTTGGGAGATCAGCTTGGCTTTGATACCTTTCCAAGTACTAATTATCCATCTCTATGAATTTCCTTTTATGAAGCATTTTCCTTTGTATTCAGAGATGCCATTTGTCATAGGCTACAGTGCAGAATATAACCACTGTTTTCTACTTAAAACTGTTCTATGACAAGATTCAGTTCAAATCTCACCTTTTCATGAAACTTTCCCAAACTTACCCAGGTAAAGATGGTAGTTCTCTTCTCTGTAGTTTTATAGTGTTTTCTAAACACCTCAGCTTTACTGAGGTATAATTTACGTAAAATAAAATTTACCTAACTTTTAGTTTTGACAAATCTATGCAGTCATCTGACTACCTCTACAGTCATGATATGGAACATTTCCATCACCGCAAAAAGTTCCCTCATGGCCCTGCTTCACCCCTGGCCCCAATCACTGATTTACTTCCTATCACTGTAGTTTTGTCTTTCCTGGAATTTCATTTAAACGCAGTCATAGAATGTGTTGTCTTTTGAGTCTGATCGCTTTTAATGTTAATAATGCTTTTGAGATTTCATGTCATTTCGAGTATCACTTGAGTACTTGTTATTGTATGGATATACCACAATCCATCCATTTTTGGGTTTGTTTCCAGATTTTAGCCCATTGTGAGTAAAGGTACTATAAACATTCATGTACAGGTGTTTTTAAATACCTCTCTTATCATTAACTATCTTTTATTTGGAGGTCCAGTTGCAGAATGCTTAAGAGTGAAAGACCTGAAGCTAACTGTATTCTCAAACAGGCTTTTTGCTAGTGCTGTGGTTTTTAACAGCATCTCATCTGTCAGCTTAGGCACCTCATCTGTAAAATGGAACTGGTGGGGATTGGAGCAAGCTGGGGAGCATAGGCCAGGTTAAAGGGGTAATTCATTTCAGTTTGAGTGATTCAGGTAATGTTGCTGGGAAATATGTACCCAGTGATTTTCTTTTTCCCCAAGACAGTGGCATTTGTTAACAAGAGTCAGAAATTTTATATGAAATTTCCAATTTAAATGCTGGCATTTAAAATTTAATTTTTTAAAAACACCAGTGAGTGAGCCGAACAAAACCCATATGTAGGCATTGATTTGTGGCTTCAGTCCAGTTTGGGGCCTTTACTTTAAACCTTCAGTTAACTTTGTGTTTCCTTTTAAAATGTTTATAGTCCTGGTAGAGTGAACTTGTTGGGACTTTGCTACCTAATAGCTTAGCATAATAACTTGCTGGTTGTCCAACCTCCCAAGTTAAAAAACTAAACTAATGAATTACTATAAACGAATTTTATTCTTTCCCCTGCTAGGAGGGATATAAGAATTCTGAGTGTCTGATGGGAGGGTGGGATCAAGTTCTTGTTACTCTTTGTACTTCTCCTCTGATAGCTGCTGATTCTATTCATAGTTACGTTTTCCCAGCAATTGGGGTAGTCCATCTCCTTTGTTTGGTTTATTCTGAATCCTGTTGAGACAAGTATAGTATAAACTGTGTATTTGTATTTATTAGAAACTGTATAAGGTGTTGTGGATATAAAGATAAATTTTGTGTAAGTCCATTCCCTTGGGTTACCCAGAATCTCTGGTGAAGCCAGTATAACTAACTATAAAAAAGAGATAAGCTGTATGTAATGGTTTGAACAATTAGAGCAATCATCTCTCTGAAGAAGCCCTTTCCCCTTGTAATTTACTTGCCAAGTCTTTTTTTTTTAAGATTTTTTTTTTTAATTTTTAAGTAATTTCTACACCCAATGTGGGGCTTGGACTCACAACCCTAAGATCAAGAGTCACCTGCTCCATGGACTGAACCAGCCAGGCGCCCCTACTTGCCAGTTCTTTACTGTGTACAGAGATGACTAGTTTGAAGCTTTATGAATTACTTTGTGAATCCAAAGATTCTTTTGCTGATTAAACCAGCATAATTGACATTGACCCTCATGAAGCCAGGGCAGGGATGTTAAATGACCTGTGTTGCCTGCAGATCCCTTATCTACCCTAGTTCCAAGCAGTTGCGTTTTTGTGATAATGAAGTGTGAAATTTAGACAATCTAGGATTCTGAGTTGAGTTCAGGTTTATACTTTCACTAGCTACAACCCTCCAGGAACATCTTATAACAAGAAAGGAATCTTAGGATAAAAAGTAGCCACAATTTATTAAGTTATCTGTTTTGTGTCAGGGCACATATTATTGTGAGTCACAAAATCCCTGAAAAGTAAAACGGGGAATTCTTGTATTTACAAATAAAAGAAGGCAAGTAATAATCTGGAATAAAATTCCAAATACTCATAAAGCAGAACCTTTTATTTTTTTTTTTTTAAAGATTTATTTATTTATTTGAGAGAGCGAGAATGAGAGAGAGTACATGAGAGGGGGAAGGGTCAGAGGGAGAAGCAGGCTCCTTGCTGAGCAGGGAGCCCGATGCGGGACTCAGTCCCAGGACTCCAGGATCATAACCTGAGCCGAAGGCAGTCGCCCAACCAACTGAGCCACCCAGGCTCCCCCAGAACCTTTTATCTTGAATCTAGAGATTGCTTCTCACAGAGCAATTTAGGAGTGTTAGAGCCAAAGAGGCAGCCAGCCTTTCTCAGTGTTGAAATAAATGATGGCAAAACTGTATTCAAAACCTCTTTGTAGCCTTATGCCCAAAACCCCTGTACCAGCTGTTCTATAGCCTTGTGTCAGTGGTATAGCCCATTTCACACAATAGGAAGGAATTTGAGGAGGATTTCAAAATTGTATATATTCTTGCTACTTTCGGAAGAGTGTCAAATCTGGGAAAGGAGGGAGGAGACAAAGTTTGAGGAAGAACCTACATCTCTGATAATAGGAGTGCTGAAGTTGTTAGGATACACAGAGTGTCTGGGGACAGCTATTCCCCTGGAATCTTGCAGTATGGCTCAAATGTGTTTGCCTGCACCACTGTCTGTTTCTATGCTGCTGCCTTTAAGCCTGCTGTTCCCTTTTTACATTTTTCAGAAACTAAATGATTCTTTAAATTTCAGTGTTTAATCTGCATAAAATATTTTGTTTTAATTAAAATGGGGGTGGGGAGAGAAAGAACAGTGTAACCTGTATCAGTCCAGTGCCTGGATTCAGTTGGCTTCAATACATTTTAATCCTACTCCCTCTTCTGCCCTCTCCTCACTAGACAAGAATTCTCTCTAGTCTTCAGAATTTACTGAAATTCAAATAATACTTTTCCTGTAAGTGTAAAAGAAAACTCAGGAGTACAATTTTAAGTATTTTTATTATATGATACTGTAGTGGTTCAAGACTCAAATTAACAAGCTAACTACTAAATAATTTCAGAGCACATAAAAGATGCTCGATAAGTATACAGTTGACCTTTGAACAACATGGGGGGTTAGGGGGCACTGACCCTCTCTCTCCTCATACAGTTGAAACTTGTGTATAACTTCTGACTCTCCCCAAACTTAACTACTAATAGCCTGCTGTTCACCAGAAGTGTTATTGAGAACATAAACAGTTGATTAACACATATTTTGTACATTATGTATATTATATATTGTATTCTTACAATAAAGTAAGCTGGAGAAAATATTAAGAAAATCATAAGGAAGAGAACATACATGTACAGTACTAATACCATACTTATGAAAAAAATCCACATACAAGTGGACCCACACTGTTCAAACTTGTTATCCGAGGGTATTCTAAATGACTGACTTCTTTGCAGGGTCCTCTTTGTATGTGAAGAAAGTTGCAGCTCTGACTCCTGATCCACAGGGACCTGTGGTCTTAGGGGATTTCCCATTCCTTGTCAGTCAACTCTTGTGTGGATGCCTGTGCTGGGCAAGGCATTGCTTTTGACACTGTAGCGAAACAGAGATGAGATATAATGGTTGTTCCCAAAAGACTTTACAGTCTGGTAGTGGAGACAAGGAATTAGGGAGGAGGAAAAGAAAAACCAGTGTGAGCAAAGGCATGAAAGGCCAGAGCCTCACTGTTGGAAATTCTGAGTGCAGTGAAGTGTGATTATAAGTACCTCAAGGATTTGGTGAAATTGTAAGATCAAGCTAATATTAGTGTTATAGAACAGTAGTGGAAGATGAGATTGGAAAGATAGTTTCATTGTGTCTGAATATTTTGAGCATTATCCAAGAAATCTTTGGGAGTTTCTGAAAACTTATGGTCATAGTGCTAATACCAAGTGGTGGTTTAGGGAGAAAATAGAACATAAGAACTTGGTGGGGGCGGCAGCTGGCGACAGGAAGATCTGTAAGGCAGCTATTGGAATGGTAAATCTAAAATGATGAGGCCCAACTAAAGGATTGAGAAAGTGGGAAGGGCAAAGACGAACAGATGCATGTGTGCTAGGTACAAGATAAGTTGTCAGTATATCTTTGTTAAAGAGAACTGGCATGATGTAACAAAGAATCAGGGAGGAGAAAGAAAAGAGTCAGTATTGAGATGAGTGTTCCATGCCTGGATGTCTGAGAATGACGGTACTACTGACAGAATGGAAATGTTTGAAGGGGGAGGTGGCATGTTGTGTCTGAGGTCATGGGATGTGAGTGAACATGGAAATACCTGGTTCTCAGATGGTAAGGCTCATGCATTCATGCGTTTAGACTGAAGATACAGATTTGGGAGTCCTCTGGAGAAGAGGCACTACAAGTAGGGATGGTCTCTATAATAATGGGTTTGCACAGAGGCATTTACTGAATGACTGCAGATAAATCTCTTATCTTTATTGAACTTTTTTATTAATGTAAAAATGGTTGGACAGAGGGTAGGGGATGGCAGTTATGCTAATATGTACCCTAACTACTTCACCAAGTTGTTTTATCAAATGACAGGGCATAGCAATGTGCTTGTAATCTATAAACAGTGATACAAATATAAACTGTGAATATTTTGTTGCCAGTGGTAACCAGATGTGACTGGGGTTAGAAATACATTCTTTGGTTCTGTCTAAACCTGTCCCATGCTCTTACTCTTGTGCTCTGAACAACTTAATTGACATGTATCAATGCTGCAGAAAGCCCTTAATATCTTATAATTGATAGTTTTCAGAAATAAAAAGTAGCTCTTCCTGTTCAGCTCACGTTGATCCAGACTCCTATTTTAATGGTCTTTCTTTTTCATTCCCAAAGGGTTGTTGTTTTTTTTAAAGATTTTATTTATTTATTTGACAGAGAGATAGAGAGTACAAGTAGGCAGAGAGGCAGGCAGAGGGAGAGGGAGAAGCAGGCTCTCCGCTGAGCAGGGAGCCCGATGCGGGACTCGATCCCAGGACCCTGGGATCATGACCTAAGCCGAAGGCAGCCGCTTAACCGACTGAGCCACCTAGGCGCCCCCGTTCCCAAAGGGTTTTAACTAAGCCTCCTATATGTTTCTCTGTAGGCGAAAGATTAAAGTTCGGCAGAAATCTTTGGAAAGGAATGGAATAAAATTCTCAGAGGTCTTGTGTCTTCCTCCAAGATTGCATTCTAAGGAGAGAGATTTTTGAGATTCAGTATCTTTTCTTAGCTCCTCAGGATTCTTAGTAAAATGAAATTATTTTGTTTAATTAAATGTGGCAAACCTAACTCAACCCCCATATTTTTAAAACTCTCTGAGTGTGAGGATAAAAAGGGACTATTGTATTGACCCAGGGATAAAGAGTCCACAAAGTGGTATAGTAAAAGGATCATATCTGCTTATAGGGTCATGATGAGTACTGTTTGGCTAGAAAAATGATCTTTTCTCACCCAATCTGAGGGAAAAGATATGTCTTCTTTCTCTTTAGCCTCCTCTTTTCTTCAAGACCAGCAGCCACAGGGTTTGGAAAATAAATAATGGGGGTCTTTTGCTAATAATTCCAGACATAAACTATAATCATCTAGTTTGAAGTGTACTTACTTGTCTTCTATATTTTGGAGTCCAGAGAACTGCTGTTGAAGGGTAGAGAATAGCGATTCACCTGAAGTTGTGTTCACAGGATTTATATCACATACTTACGGGAGAATGTGGCCTCCACCATTCACCCAGTGTGTTCCTTGTGTGAGCAGCATATGCTTCCTCAGTGGTTTGGGAATTTGCGGATCTCTGATTCCTGCTGTGCCATGAAACAGGTAGTGGCTTGATTCAGTAAACATCTGAAGAACTATTTTGTACAGTAGAACTATTTTGCTTACTATTTTGCTGCACAGTTTTCAGAAGGAAAGGAATTGTTGAGTGGGACATACGAAGTCTGGCAGGATGGATGGAATGTGGCTGATGGGTCCTGGTCTGCTAAGGAGCTTGGGCAAACTCATAAACTGTCTTTCTTGCCAAATGGGAACCTCATGGGCTATATATACATGATGTATAAACCTAAATTACCAAGTCAGTGGTCCTTCATCCCTTCCCTCCCTTCTCTTCCCTTTTTTTCATCTTTACTTGGGGATTAAGCCTCAGGGGAAATAACTTATTTAAGTTAGAGGGTCAGGACAGTTACCACATCTTAGAACTGTGGATCTGGTACAGTTTAAAGACAATAGAGAGAGAACCCAGGAACTCTGCACACATGAAAGAAAGGAGGAGCATGAACCAGCAAAGATTAGGAAAGAACAAAATAAACCATAGTATATGAATTATATAACGGTATAAATGTGTTGGAGTTTCTTACCTCAAAAATTTTTTAAAATACTTTTCATTGTAAAACAAATTTTTCCATTTAAACCATTTTTAAATGTACAGTTCAGTGGCATTAAGTACATTGACAATCTTGTGTAACTATTTCTAGAACATTTTCCTCATCCTAGACAGAAACTCTGCCCACTAAACAGTAACTCTCCCAGCGTCTGGTAACCTCTATTCTACTTTCTGTTCCATGAGTTTGCCTGTTCTTGTACCTCATATAAGTGGGATTATTGTAATATTTGTCCTTTTGTATCTGGTTTATTTCACTCAGCGTAATGTTTTTAAGGTTCATCCATGATCAGAATTTCATTCCTTTTTATGGCTGAATAATGTTCCATTGTATGAATTACTATATTTTGTTTATCCATTCGTCTGTTGATGGCCACTAGGGTTGTTTCCGCCTTTTGACTATTGTGAATAACGTAGCTGTGTATATGGGTGTGTATGTACCTGTTTGAGTCCCTGCTTTCAGTTCTTTTGGGTATATATTCAGATGTGGAATTGCTGGATCATATGGTAATTCCATGTTTGACTTTGTGTGGAACTGCTAAAGATTCCCAGCTGCACCACTTTGCATTCCTACCAGCATTGCACAAGGGTTCCAGTTTTTCCATATCCTCCTCAATATCCTCAACTTGTTATTTTCCATTTTTTGGATAATAACCATCCTAATGGGTGTGTCAAAAAAACTTTTTAACATCTACTCTGATGAATGTTGGATGACTCAAAAGTGCTACTTACTGTTGTGAGGAGCCAGTTCCCTTGAGTCAACTAAAGGGGAACAGTGCCCTAAGCCAGTGGCATATAAAAGGGGAGGTGTAGGGATTTGGGCCATCATATATATAGTATCTGCTTTTTCATAAGACATTTTCATTTATATTGGTTTATATTTTTCAACCTTTGAAAAATAGATGGACTCTCAGGAATCAGCTGAAACCCTCAGATTCAGAAGAGGCAAAATTTAGGGGCTCTTGGATGTGTGTAGGCTGCCTGGCACTCCAGTCAGCTCTTGGGTTTGGCTTTCAAAGTTTGGATTAGTGGTTTAAGCAGTCCCAGGGATGAGCTTTTGGTAAAAGTCCTTTGGCCTTACCTATTGGTGATTTACCTTACTTCACCTTTTGCCTTGCCTAATGTACATAGTAAGCCTCAACATATTTTCAAGTAGAGAACCAAAAAACCAGGGTAGGACCTGGTAAAAAAAAAAAAAAAAAGCTATGAAAGATATTGAGCCATGGCCATCTTCAAGTGATACCATTACTGCTCATAAATCAGTCATTTGCTCCATATCATTTGTAGGAGAGGAAAGCTTTTCCTCTCTTCCCTTCTAGGTTCTAGGTTCTTTGGCTGGTCTGATATAAATAAATTGACACAAGACAGATGAACAGAAGAAAAACAAATTTTAATTTTATATGTATGGGAGCTCATCAAAATACGAGATTCAAAGAAGTGACCAAAGCAGGCAACTTTTATACCTTTTAGACAAAGAAACAATAAATCTGTTAAGAGTTGACAAAGATGTTTGGGCTTAGGGTAGCAAATTAATGAAGAAATAAGGTTTATTTATATAGCCTTCTTGGCCCTGAATTGCCTATCTCTGGCAGTAAGGATGCTTTCTATCTCCCAGGTGCAGGGAGGGTACCTCTCACATGGGGAAATTTATTTCTTGCTTTCAGGGGGACAGAGGAAGGTCAGAGTGTCTTTCTTGCACTAGCTCTTTCTTGAGTAACTTCAATTAAAAATAGTATGTGAGGGCGGCATATTGGGGCAGCCTGCCCTGAACCCACACATTGCTTCAGAGAACTAGTTTTCTGTTAATAGAGTATTTTCCTGTGCCTAGGAGCTGTTGTTGAATAGTTCTGAATGAGCCCAGGTACAGAAAATCTGTTGGCAAATATTTCTGATGGACAACAGTCTTCTTTCCCTTGAAAAACCCACAAAACTGTATTGAGAACTGATGAGCCAGAGCTGCGAAAAAAAGGAATTCATGGGGTGCCTGGGTGGCTCAGTTGTCCTGGGATAGGGTCCCGTGTCAGGCTCTCTGCTCAGCGGAGAGTCTGCTTCTCCCTCTCCCTCTCCTTCTGTGTGCACTCTCTCTCAAGTAAATAAGAATCTTTGGGGGAAAAAAAAAGGAATTCCTAACTAAGAAGTTGATTTAGCCTTTCCTTTAGGGTGTTGTGGGTTTTTTGTCGTTGTTTTTAATAACACTAGTCTTGGTCTGCTTGAGGGCAGGGTAGAGGACTTTAGGATCAAGTAAGTTTGGGAAATGGTATCTGCTCTAGTCACCTATTGGTGATTTACAATGCACATTAGTACCTAGCACCTTAAAGTTTGCAAGAAGCCCTACATAGAGTCACTGTATCAGTTTTATTTAATGTGGTGTTTTCCAAACCTCATAACCCTTTTATTGAATAACCATTTAACATTCCTTGGAACAAATATTTCTTAGGTTACACATTGGGAAATTTAGACCATTGCTTTTAATGTACATAACTTTAATATCAAAACTGTGAGTAAAATATGGGTATTCTTAAGCCCAAAGAAGTGTGAAGGCATCCTGAAGAGCAAGTTGTTACACCTTCCTCTTGTTATTTGGCCATCTAAACATCAATATACCCTTTGTATATGGCTCCCTGGTATAGGAGATGATTTGGGAGCAGTGTATCATTATGGAAGATTCTGTGCAATGGTAATTACTGTAGAACCTTTATTATTTTTTCTTTTCTTTCCACTTTTGGGTGGTGAATTTTGTTGTTCATGGTTGTTTCACAATAAATGTTTGGAATGGTACCATTCCATTTTGGAATTTTGGAAAATGGGTGCAAAACCGTGGGGATAAAGATAATTGGTTGTGACCTTGGGTCATTAGTTTCAGAGAATGAAAAGACCTTCTACTGCTTGGGGTAAAATTGGCCCTTCACCCTTCCTGTTTGCTGCTACTGAAAGACTGGGAAAAGCAACTAAGGACCTTTAACTATCCCAGGAGGATGTGCTCAACTCTTAACATGATGGGTACCCTCTCTTTGGGAAATGGTGTCTTTAAAACATTCAGCCTTGCTGCCGGTAGCTGTCACAGATGTTAAGTTTCTGAGATGGACTAGCTGTGGAACAAAGGAAAGCACTGGCAAAGTATACCTGTTGATAATAATCACCTTTCAGATTTATTTTATTAGTATATCCTAATTTAATATCTCATTAAATTCTCATAACATCCCTGTTATAGTTAAAGGAGAATAATTGTCATTCCTCAGTGGGGTGCTAAGGCATAAATTTAAATAACTTGCTCAGATTCATAAGACTGCTTAGTTTTAATTATGGGATCAAAACTGGATTCCAGGTCTCCTGTCAAGTTCTCCAAACAAGTGCTCTTTTTGCTAACTGCATTGACAACCTAGTTTTGATGTCAGGTGTTTAAATAAAATTTTAAAAAAAAGTTTCTCCTGCTATGCAAAAGTAGAGTGCTCCTATGAAACCTTTTGTAAGCTGAAATGGCGTAAAGTGGAGAAGCACTTACCATTAATTATGTGGAAAATTTTTGAGCATTCCCAGGCCTAGAAAATAACCTCTCATAGGATTTTCTGATACCTTAGGATACATCTTGCTAATGCATGCACAAAATAAATCGAGATAAGGCACAGATGTTCACAGACACAGTTCAGAACTGTGGCAACTTGGTACTGAGATGCTGAGTGGTTCCTGGGGAAGGAGCTGGGCGGGGTACCTGCTGCTGTGCTTGGGTTGTGTTCTGCTTCTGTAAGGGCCCAATGGACAACAAACGCTTAACACTATTTTCACCTATTTTCATAAAAACACAAATCCTCTTTGGATTTCCTTCAGTTAGCAAAAACAGGTACCAGTGTAGGTCTTTGTAAAAGCGAAGTGGTGTAACATGAACTTCAAAAAGTGAGGTTACCTCTGTTTGCATTTGTATTTTATGGTTTTATGGCTTAGAAGATTCGGTGGCTAGGAAACTAGTAGTATTAGTAGTATTGTTTTCTTTCTAGAAATGAGAAAGAGGCTTAGAAAGATTGACCTACCCAGTGTTATATAGTTTGCAAATGAGAGCTGCAACTAGAACTTAGCCCTTTTTTGTCCACGGTTTTCCCTGATAAACCAAGCTGTTGGTGGATGGTGTCTTTAGTTGATGGCAATAAGTATTTGTTTAATAGAACTTAATCTTTTCTCGAGTCTTCAGCCCTGTTGCTTAGTAAGGGTAAACTTAAGATTTTAGAGAATATCACATTTTTCTCCCAGATCCAGGTTATAGACCAGGATTATACTGACCCACTTCATTGAATGCATCACTTGAATCATACACCTTTTTGGAGTTGGAAGTAACAGGTCCAGAAAAGGCAGCTGATCAGGGTGCCCAGATGGCTCAGTCAGTTAAGCAACCGACTCTGGATTTTGGCTCAGGTCATGATCTCAGGGTTGTGAGATCGAGCCCCGCATCGCTAAGATTCTCTCTCTCCTTCTCCCTCTGCCCCTCCCACCCCAAGAAGGAAGGAAGGAAGGGAAAGAGAAAGAAAAGAAAGAAAAAAAAGGGCAACTGACCTTGTTTCTCACAGGAATCAAGGGAAGAATTAGGACTGAGATTATATATCAGCAGTAGGATCAAGGCATGAGGCCACATAAGGAAGAACTGGACCAGAACTGGCCTTTTGTCAGGAGCCTAGACTATAGCATGGGATTGCAATGCATAGTTAATTCTGTTCATAGGCCCAGGCTCGGCACTTAATGGTGTTTCCTAGGCTAGAAACAGCAAGGTAGGAATGACAGCCCACCAGAGGGGAGAGCCCAGCAAAGATCCAGGAAATACAAAATGGTTGTCAATTTTTACTAATCTAATTAAGTGGAACAGCTATTGAATCTCTGGTTGACAGTCTCTTACTTGTTCTGCAGAGGCCTTTGAAATTGATGTAATGTACCACTCTAACCCTCTAGTCCAGATGTGTTAAGTATGGAGCAGCTCAGCTTAAATTGGTTCAGTCTAAGAAAGGATATTGCAACTAGACTGAATGACAGCAAGGTGTTGAGTGCAGAACAGTGGTTCTCAAATTTTAGGGAGAGTCAGAATCACCTAGAGCGCTTATTAAAACATATAACTGGGAGAAACACTCCCAGAGTTTTTGCTTTAGTTGGTCTGGGCTGGAGCCCAAAATTTTGCAGTTGTAACACAATCCAAGTTGATGCTGATGCTTCTGGTCTTGGGATCACACTTTGAGGACCACTGATGTAGGAAAAGATGATGAAGTGGGTATAGCTGTTCAGACCCCCTTAATTGAGGCCTTCACAGAGGAGGGAAAAGGGAATTAACATTTAAATTTAAGGCTCTACCACAGTTAAGACTCTCTGCCAGGTGATTTGCAATCATTATTTAACCCTTGCAACCCCTCTGCAGGGTATTTTCCTATTTTCCCCCAGCATAAACATGTTAAAAACTTACTGGAATAATTTTTTTTTAACAGCCTTTTTTTTTTTTTTTAAGATCTTATTTATTTGTCGGAGAGAGAGAGCACAAGCTGGGGGAGCAGCAGGCAGAGGGAGAAGCAGGCTCCCCACTGAGCAAGGAGCCCTGTGGGGACTCGATCCCAGGACTCTGGGATCATGTGAGCCAAAGGCAGACGCTTAACTGACTGAGCCACCCAGGCAACCTCCATTGTTGACTTTTATGTATTCATTACTCTTCTTGTAGATTTATAAGAGATATAAAATGTAGATTAATTTTACAGTAATGATTATACAATAGATGGAATTAAATGTTGTGACATATTTTCTCATACAGAACATAAAGTGAATGGGAGCTTTACTTTAACATTAGATACAGTAGATCTTTCAGATGTATTTCAGGAAAAGATAGGCCTCAGTTAATTTTGTCAGGGCGTTGTTGTTGTCTTTTTTTTTTAATGTTGCCAATTGGTTATTGACCTATCCTTTTTTAGAAACAAAGAGAGGAATGGTGAATTTCAGGATAGTCAGTACTAAGAAATGACCAAATTCTTGAGATTGCAACTATAAGACTCCTTTAAAGTGTTCTTTGTTAATGTCATTTTTGAAAGGTCAACTTGTTTTTAATGGTGCTCAGTGAAGTTACTTTGTGTTGTTGTTTGACAGATTCACACAGAACTATTAAAAAATAAATAAAAAGCAGTGATCCAAGCATTTGAATTGAAGACATTCTGGGAAAACCTGCCATTTATTGTGAAAATCATCTTTGATCGTGAAATTAAAAGTAAAGCTGGAAAAGAATTTACAAACGAGGAAAAAAAAAAGTTTGGGATCGGACTCACAGGATCTGGGCTTGGAAATGCCTCAGGTAAATCATACAGAGTAGGTGCAAAGTTTTATATTTTCCCACTGCAGAAAGCCAGTATTCTTGGTTCTGTAAGTTCTCTGAATCTTAACACAACTTGACAAACTCCCATTTTAAGACATTTTCTATTTCCTCCTTTGCTACAGCTTTGAAATTTAATGAGCTTGATACGGGAAACATGGTGAATGAAAAGTTGGTTAGAAGGGGGACAGATCTGCTGGCTGTAGGTGGGCTCACCCAACTCCCCTGAAAATTAATCTGCCACAGAAAGCCCACGTCCATCTCCTTGTCTACTTCTTGTTTCCCAGTTATTCCTTTCCATTTATGCCTTTTGAATTTAAAAGTAGTTAAGAGGAAATGGTGAGAGATTTCAACATTTCTCTCTTTCATACATACACATATACTCAAAAAAGATTATTGAGAATGATCAGATCTATTTATATTATGGTGACTACTTTGAATTGATCAGTCCTGGTTTGAGGCAATCTCTGAAATAATAAAAGAAGCCCTGTGTGTCCCCACTGCACATCCAGACTTCTTCCTGTCCTCCTCCATTGGTTAGCTCTTACCCCTTTCTCTCTTTGGGTTCAGTGCTGAGGAGAAACCTAGAAATAAGAAGGAGAGGGCAGGGACTCTTAAGTGGCTTCAGGTAGGGCCAAGCAGAATTATGCCTTGAGCACAGAAAATAAGCAACTTGTGGGATTCTCCAGTGGCTCAGAGGCAAAGAAAGCGAGCTGATATTAAGAAGACCAGTGGCCGAGCTCCACCCCAATCTCTGGGCCAAGTGGACTGCACGTACTGATTTGGAGTTCTTTCCCATTCAGAGTTTAATTTGTTACTTGTGGAATACTTGAAGTTAGAGCTATAACAGTTATTTTGAGCTTGCAGCCTGGTAGGGTTGGGGAAAATTAGAGAAAGATAAAGACTGGATTGGGAAGTACCAGTAAAGAAAAACATGAGAGGAGAGCATGTAAGAAGGCCACTTTGTGGTAGGTAGAAGGTATATGAATAGAGAAATGTAAGCAAATAGACTAATAGAATTTTTTTAAAGTTTCAGCAAAAACTTGCAGACTAAGAACAAAAAGGCAAAGAGGGAATTTTTATTCTTTCACATCCTCTTCCTTCATCCAGTTTAGATTTCAGAGGAAGGCCTTTCACTTATTTGGGCTGCTTTAGGAGTGTAGGCCCTGACTTCCCTCTGGAGTGATTTATATAGATGTTGAAATGGAAAAGTGGGATGGAGAGAAAAGAAGGAGCGTCAACTCTGGGTGCCAAGTCTCTTTTCCCTTATTTATTACAGAATGAATTGTACCCTTTTCTGGGATCAGGATTAAGACTACTGAGCTCATGCCCAAGTTTCTGGTCTCACCAGTAAGATTTTTGGATATTTGACTGATCTGTCTTCATCACCACATTCCTGGAGGCATTGGTTGCACTAAAGGTGCCCAGATTGTCTTCCAGATTGTTTGGGGAAATAAGACACTGGACTCACTTAGGACTACAGAATGAGAGATAGAAGAGGAGGGAATGTTGTTAGAGGTGCATTTGAAGAAATGTTCTATAGCCGAATAAAAGTACTCATTAGGGTAGTGAATGCTGATTCTAGTGGCTAAATAAGCTTTAATTTTTGGAAGTTAGGTATTATTTAACAGTTGCCACTATTTCTTTTTCTATTTTTAATGCATCTTCATTATTTTCCTAATTTAAGTTCACAGTTTAATGCTAGTTTAATCTCTCAAATGTGCTAAAGAGTAGAAAATATACAGAATTGTTGTGAAACTAGTAAGTTAGTAGGTGTGGGAGTTGCGTGTAATAAATTGGTCTTGGAGTGGTCTTGCAGTAGTCTTTAATTTTCTAAAGTTAAAATCACTCTGTTGTAGCCTAGCGTAAGCGGAATGGATCCGCCTTTTGGGGATGCCTTTCGAAGCCACACCTTTTCAGAACAGACTCTGATGAGCACAGATCTCTTAGCAAACAGTTCAGATCCAGATTTCATGTATGAACTGGTAAGTAACATTTTCTTGGATTCTGCTTTAATTGATTTGGGGTAAAAATGTTGTGGTATAGTTTTTTTTATTTATGAATGCCTGAACAGAAAAAAGGATGTCAATTTTGATTCTTGTGACTGTCAGTCTAGTAATTTTAGAAGGCTGTATGAACCCATTGAAAATAGTAAGAGCAGCGGAGGTGGATGAGGGGATGGGTGAGACAGGTGAAGGGGATTAAGAGTACCGAGTAATGTGTAGAATTGTTGGATCACTATATTGCACACTTAAAACTAATATAACACTATATGTTAATTATACTGGAATTTTAAAATATGCCTATGACTATAAAAATAATTGTTATTTTTATATAAATACATGCACACACACATAAAAGAAAATAATAAGAGGAGAGTTTATCTAAATATATTCAAGTCCAGTTTGAGGATGGGAAGCTGTCTTTTTTGTTATGCCTAACTGCTAAAGGACTCTTCAGCTGGGATATTTAAGAATGATAACATTAAGCAAAGCATATGACACAGAGAATATGAGATAAAAATAGCAATTCCAAGTGGTATACTTATCACTTATTCTTGAGATAAATAAGATTCCTAAGAAGAATTTAATTACATACAGCTTAAGCAACATGAATGCAAAACTAAATATACAAATCTGTTAATTTACTAAAAAATCATTGAATTGTACACTTAATACAGGTGAATTTTGCGGTCTGCAAACTGTACTTCCTTAAAGCTCTTAGAACACAGAGACACACACCCATAAGCAAAAGCAAAACAAGAAAGGCCCCAAACAAATGGAAAAAGTCAAAACAAACTGAAAATGTCCTCGTTTCCTTCCTGAACCTCCACCTTCTAACCCTTTTCCCCAAAGATAAGTATTCCTAGCAGTTTTTCTGTTCATATATAAATACATGAGTATTTTAAATTGGATGACACATTCATAGATACAGTATTCTGTAACTTAATCCTTTTAATGTACAGACATCTGGTGAGCAGCCTCTCATGCTAGTACATTAGACTTTAACTGCATTCTTTTTAGTGGCTGCATAGTCTCACTAACATATTTTTAAAATCCTGTCTCTATTCATGAGGAGTATCACACTCGTGAGGAGTATTGTAGTCCCCATGCCCAAGCGTTGTTAACAAGGTCTTACCAAAGATCTTATCCTTCTGTGGTGGAATTTCAGCTCTTCTTTGGTTTGCACTTTGCCTCTATATTTCAGTTCTCGCTTAAGAAGACAAATTCTTCTGTGACGAAGGTAAGGTCTTCATTATTTGCTTTGTAATTGAAGCTTGTTTCAGAGGAGATCCCCAAATCCTTCTAAGTCAAATATCAGGAAATGTAAACCTTTTTCAGGAAGAGTGTTTATAGTAAAGTTCAAGAGCCCTTGATATTTAGACCATACCTAAGCCTCTAAAGGGGCATATTTTCCCTTTTTTTTCCTTGCCTAGGGAAATGATATTACATGGACTGGTAAAGTGACATGTAAATAGCCTTTATCTTAAAATAAAACAGACCAGAGGTCAAGTACTGATTTATCAATTTGGTACATGGATGTGAGGATGGAGGTGAATATTTCTTTCCTAAAATATGGTGTGTGATTTTTTTTAAACTTTTCTCAGGATAGAGAGATGAACTATCAGCAGAATCCTAGAGACAACTTCCTTTCTTTGGAGGACTGCAAAGACATTGAAAATCTGGAGTCTTTCACAGATGTCCTGGATAATGAGGGTGCTTTAACCTCAAACTGGGAACAGTGGGATACATACTGTGAAGACTTAACAAAGTACACCAAACTAACCAGCTGTGACATCTGGGGAACAAAAGAAGTGGATTACTTGGGTCTTGATGACTTTTCTAGCCCTTACCAAGATGAAGAGGTCATAAGTAAAACTCCAACTTTGGCCCAGCTTAATAGTGAGGACTCTCAGTCTGTTTCCGATTCCCTTTATTACCCTGATTCACTTTTCAGTGTCAAACAAAATCCCTTGCCTTCTTCATTCCCTAGTAAAAAGATCTCAAGCAGAGCAGCTGCCCCTGTGTGTTCTTCTAAAACTCTTCAGGCTGAGGTCCCTTTTTCAGACTGTGTCCAAAAAGCAAGTAAACCCACTTCAAGCACACAGATCATGGTGAAGACCAACATGTATCATAATGACAAGGTGAACTTTCATGTTGAATGTAAAGACTATGTAAAAAAGGCAAAGGTAAAGATCAACCCAGTGCAGCAGAGCCGGCCCTTGTTGAGCCAGATTCACGCAGATGCAGCAAAGGAGAATACCTGCTACTGTGGTGCAGTAGCAAAGAGACCCGAGAAAAAAGGGATGGAGCCTCTTCAGGGTCATGCCACTCCAGCTTTGCCTTTTAAAGAAACCCAGGAACTATTGCTCAGTCCCCTGTCCCAGGAGGGTCCTGGGTCCATTGCAGCAGGAGAGAGTAGCAGCCTTTCTGCCAGCACATTGGTCTCAGATTCATCCCAGAAAAAAGAAGAGCACAATTACTCCCTTTTTGTCTCTGACAACTTGGGTGAACAGCCAACCAAATGCAGTCCTGAAGATGATGAGGAAGACGAGGAGGATGTTGATGATGAGGACCATGATGAAGGATTTGGTAGTGAGCACGAACTTTCTGAAAATGAAGAGGAGGAAGAGGAGGAAGAGGATTATGAAGATGACAAAGATGATGATATTAGTGACACTTTCTCTGAGCCAGGTATGGTCATGCTTGGAGGCTTACCAAACTGACCTTTTTCCTATTTTGAGATATGGATGTTTTCTTTGTTTTAGTTTGTAATTGCTTTTTTTCTATTCAGGCAGTTCTAAAATAATCACTTTTGCTCATATAGTGATTCATAGGCTGATTCTTTGAGGGCTTCTTCTTAATTTATCTTATGTTAAGGGACCTAATTTGTTACTCTCTTGAGCAGCTATGCAAAGATGCCAAGAATTGATTGATTTAAACATATTCCTATTTATGTACATGTCCCCCTCTATTATAGTTGAGGCAAGTCAGGAGTGCCCACAATGGTAAACCAAGTAATGATGGTTTATATTACTCATGCTTAAAACCAAGAAGGCCTACTTAATGAATAATGTAAAAAAGAGCATTTTCTTTGTGTCTGTCCCATCTTTCATTCACATGGTATTTTTCCATTTAAGAAAAATCTGTGCTATAATTTAACGAGCATAAAGGATACTCTGCTTTATTTATATACAGCACATATAAATAAAAGGGAGAAAGAAAATGAAACCTGTGGGAACTGGTTCACTTCCATTCAGCATTTACATGCTTGGGCTGTTGCCACTGTTGGCTTGTGCAGTATTTATGAAAATGGTATTGCCAAGTGGCACACAGTTTAAAATGCACAAAGAAGTGAAGATCTTCAAATTTAAGCAAAAGTTATTTTCTTCAAAAATAATCTTGATGCTGTAACTTGTACATAAAAAAACTAAGTTATTTTTAAAACCTTAGAAATTGTCAAAGAAAGCCCTTTTGTTACACAATTGCTGGAATTTCTGGCAGTATAAAGATTGGTATTTAATTTTCAGAAAAGTTTTTAAGCCATGGTAGATGGTACAATAGTAGCTGGTGAAGCACTATTTCACTAAAGGAAAATCTTTCAATTACACAAATGCTTAGATTTGTGTATTTGATACAACCAAGTTGTTTGACTCAGGTTAAGTTTCAAGTAAGGAAAAGTACTTTAATATGGAGGAAAAGGGCTTATGCCTTTTTTGGTTTACTTTACAACTCTGCATAGTCTAGATAGAACAATTATTTTTTCTACTGAGCAGGAACATTTTTCTGTCAACAAATAAATAAAATTTGCTTTGAGGGGCACTTGGCTGGCTCAGTTGGTAGAGCATGTGACTCTTGATCTCGGGGTTGTGAGTTCAAGCCCCACGTTAGGTGTAGAGATTACTTAAAAATCTTTAAAAAATCGGTTTTAAAAGTTTCAGGGAAAGTTGTCTTTGTAGCCAGTGTTAAGTTATATAGCTCCCTCCCATGGGAAGATCAGAGTGTTATCTATGAGTAGTCTTCCATGTCTGACCGATCAGCCTTATTGCTTTGAGTTCCATGTTTAGGATCAAGGTAGGAGGGTAGGGGAAGGGTGAGACAAAGGGGAGATGGGTAGTAACTAAGGGAAATGGAAAGTGTAGAGAAAGAGATACTTTTCCCAGTAGGCGCTTAAAGGAACATGTAAATCAGAGGGAGTCAGTAAATCCTGCTATCACCAAGGACTGTACTGTCTACCCTACTTGTGGTTGTAGTTTTGCTTTTCTTTAGCTTTCAACTGCACTTTAAATTCATCCTTTATCTTTTAATGTGTTTTTACCTGGGTAAATGTGTTGAGAGATGAATAGGTCTGTGAAGAGAGATCAGTTAGTAAGTTGAACCTCAATTCCATTTTGTCAACCTTTTGACACTCATAGGGAGGGGGGACCAGTGTTATAGTTGGTGTTGTCCTGTCATGCCACATTCTCTTGCCTTGTCTCCTATAGAAGAATCCTGATTTGTGAGCTTGTTGGTGTTAACCAACACTACTTTGAAACAGAGATGCGGGGCGCCGCCTGGGTGGCTCAGTTGGTTAAGCAACTGCCTTCGGCTCAGGTCATGATCCTGGAGTCCCTGGATCGAGTCCCGCATCGGGCTCCCTGCTCAGCGGGGGGTCTGCTTCTCCCTCTGACCCTCCTCCCTCTCATGCTCTCTGTCTCTCATTGTCTCTCTCGCAAATAAATAAAATCTTAAAAAAAAAAAAAAATGAAACAGAGATGCATTTGCTGGGTAAAACGCTCCTCTTGGCTCTGTTTAACAATGCTAAATGTTTGGATGGCATTTAATTCACTCACTTCCAGTTGACTTGAAGTAAAGCCTCTTTGGTTAGTATTACTTGGACAGTTCTCACAAATGTTAATGAATGACATGATTTAACCACAAAATCAACACTATTTTGTGGTATTATTTGGGCTTTATTCACATTTGCTAATGAAAATTTCCCTTTTTCTTGGAAGAAAGAGCTAAACAAGTGACTTCAGGAATGCAAAAGTGAATTATTGGTGAGAAGCAGAAGAAATTCTTTGAAGCAGAAAAGTGGATAGTTATAGTTTCTTCAGAGTGCTAGTTTTAGAGTGGGTTGATTGGTTTAATTTGCAGCAGTTTACAAAGGCCCTTTTGTGATGACTAGCTCCCTTGATGCTGTTTCTTGGCAGTTGGCTACAACAGTGCCTGAGCCTACAA
Organism: Neomonachus schauinslandi; assembly: GCF_002201575.2. Classification (NCBI taxonomy): domain Eukaryota; kingdom Metazoa; phylum Chordata; class Mammalia; order Carnivora; family Phocidae; genus Neomonachus; species Neomonachus schauinslandi. The sequence goes on along the minus strand of NC_058409.1, from coordinate 89,450,255 downwards.
AGCTCCAGGAAAGGTGTAAAATGGAGTTTCAGTCCCTACTCTGGCCTTGCTCCCAAGTTTTAATAGAGCCTATTCTGTGGACAGACTATGACTGTTTGGGGTCATTGGGATTACATGGTTGTAATACTAAGAATTGGGCCCCCAGAATGAAAGTTTATTTTGTAATCCGTACTAAACATTTTTACGATTGACTTTACCAGTAGTCTGCACTAACCAGAGATGTGTGGTTAGAATTTTACACAATAAATGTAGCCTTTTTGACTTCCATTTGATAATCATGTCAGGAAGGAATGAGTTAGATCAATATGGTGGTCCAGCAAATGAAAAGAAAAGGGAGGGGCGCCTGGGTGGCTCAGTTGGTTAAGCGACTGCTTTCGGCTCAGGTCATGATCCTGGAGTCCCTGGAGTCCCTGGATCGAGTCCCGCATCAGGCTCCCTGCTCGGCAGGGAGCCTGCTTCTCCATCTGACCCTCCCCCCTCTCATGTGCTCTCTCTCTCTCATTCTCTCTGTCTCAAATAAATAAAATCTTTAAAAAAAAAAGAAAAAGAAAAGAAAAGGGAAAAGGCTTCATGGGAAATGTTGCATTAAACAAATAATTAATTTGTTAAAAGAAAAAAATTTTTGAGTGCCTACATTTGTTTTAGGCACTGTGTGTATTAGATATTGCCTATCCAGAGATGAACAAAACAGACATGACCCTTGTCTTGATGGAACTTAGAGTTGAGTGGGTTTATTTATTGTTATGATTTAGTCTTTCTTTTTTTTTAAAGATTTTATTTATTTGACAGAGAGAGATAGCAAGAGGAGGAACACAAGCAGGGGGAGTGGGAGAGGGAGAAGCAGGCTTCCCGCCGAGCAGGGAGCCGGATGCGGGGCTCAGTCCCAGGACCCTGAGATCATGACCTGAACCGAAGGCAGACGCTTAACGACTGAGCCACCCAGGCACCCCTGATTTCTTCGTCTTTTAATCTACTTGTGTGTAGTGTGACTTGGGAAGAGAGAGATGCAGGTTGAGAGTTTCTTAAACGTTATTTGACCACAGAACTCACTTGGGGATGAAGGCATATCTTAAGATAATCGTGTTCCTTAGAACATACTTTGAGAGATATTTAATTACCTTAAATCCTAGACCAGTGATCTGGGAATAATAATTTTTCTGCATTCTGCTTGCTCATAGTGGTCTCTGTATTGAAAAGTGGCCATCTTAAAGAGACCCATTGTGTGCGTATGACTGTGTTTATGTGTGTTATGGTGAATTTATGGTATATGTTATTAGAAAATGTTAAAATATTAGGTCAAAGAGAACTGATGGCCCTTAAATGCTTTTTTAGAAAAGGCTGAACATATATAAATAAATAAAACTGGTAACTAATTAGAGTGGGATGGAAGAAATAAAAATCTTTATTATTCTTTGAATTTAACATGGGATATATGTAAAGAAAAATCCATTTAGACCATTTAGGTGGGTACAGGAAAAGTGAAGAAGCCCAATAGGAGCTAGACTCCTTGAGTCATGGGACGTGAGTCAGTTCCAACTCTGCCAAATCACTTAAAGCCTCCATGAGCATGTTTCTTTTTGTAAATGGGGTTAATACCTTTTTTATTGGGCTCTTAGAAGTCTTGAATGAAATATCTGTAAGTGAAATATGTAAGTACATTAAATGAGAAGGACAGTGTTTTGCCAGAAATCCAGGCCACCTGAGGAGAGTTGCTAAATAGGGGAGAATATCAAATAAATTGTCAGATGGATGGGATGCCTGAGGAAGCTATATATGAAAAAGTTTCCTTTATGCTTTGGGTTAGGGTAGATTTCTTACTCTTTTATTGAACTATAATTGACCTACAATATCCTCTTAGTTTCAGGTGTGCATCATAATGATTTGATACTTTTATACATTACAACATGATCCCCATGATAAGTCTAGTTACTGTCTGCCACCATACAAAGAGTTGGGTTGTTTTTTTAAAAATTTTTATTTATTTTAAATTAAAATATAGTTAGTATATAATATTACTTTCAATGTATAATATAGTGATTCAATATTTATATACATTACAAAATGACCCCCACATTAAATCTAGTTACCATCTGTCACCATACAAAATTATTACAATATTATTGACTGTTCCCTAAGTTGTACTTTATATCCCATGACTGACTTACTTTGTAACTGGAAATTTATACCTCTTAGTCCCCTTTACCTATTTTCCCCCTCTGAATCCTGTATATGGTTTGTTTTTTGTATTTGTCAGTCTGTTTCTGTTTTGGTTGGTTGGTTTGTTTTTTGGGGTTTTTGTTTGTGTGTGTGTGTGTGTGTGTGTGTGTGGAACACCAGTTCTTAACATTGTTGGGAAGTTGGGAGTGTTTTGTTGGTCCATCTGCCTGTGTTGAGGTGTTCCCAGCCATACTAGGTTAATCTCTGTGAGCCAGTAGTTTCTTCGAGCCAGTATTTCTTGGCCTGGTGGAGCCAGGTGATTCGAAAACGCCATTTCTGGTGGCATTATGTGGCCCTTGCATCTTTCCCAAAGCTAGGTTGATCACTGGAACAAGATGAAATCCTTAATTTGAAGTGTCACATTGGCACAAATAAATAGGCCAAAGTCATTGCTTTATGTATCTAACAATTTTTAAAAATCAGACTTCTAGAAATGATTGTGTGACTCGTGCATCATTTCTTTTTTTTTTTTTTCTTTTTTAAGATTTTATTTATTTGACAGAGAGGGAACACAAGCAGGGGGAGTGGGAGAGGGAGAAGCAGGCTTCCAGCTGAGCAGGGAGCCCCATGCGGGGCTCGATCCCAGGACCCTGGGATCATGACCTGAGCCAAAGGTAGACGCTTAACGACTGAGCCACCCAGGCGCCCCTCGTGCATCATTTCTTAATAAGGAACTAAAGTTCACTGTCACACCCCTTGCTATATTGTTTTAAACTACCACATGTGCACTTCAATGCTGTTAATACCAGCAGTGCTACAGAAGCTTCTCTTGATTGTTGCCCTGAAATCGTTCTGGTCTCCAAATTCATTCTTTTTTAAAAGGTCATGTTTATTGAAGTATAATAAGTACAAGTATGAAATTCGCCCTTCTTTAAGTGTAAACTTCTGTGAGTTTTGACAAGTGCATGTAGTGCTGGTAACCACTACCACCATCAAGATACAGAAGAGTTTGATCACCCCCTAAATTTCCCTTGTGTTCCTTTATTATTTTTAAAAGATTTCATTTATTTATTTGACAGAGAAACAGCACACAAGCAGGGAGAGGAACAGCAGAGGGAGAGGGAGAAGCAGACTCCTCGCAGAGCAGGGAGCCCGATGCGGGGCTTGATCCCAGGACCCTGGGATCATGACCTGAGCCAAAGGCAGACACTTAACAGACTGAGCCCCACCAGGCGCCCCCACCTTATGTTCCTTTAGAGTCAGCCCCTCCCTCCACCCCCAACTCCTGGCAACCACTTTGTAGTTTTGCCTGCAGTTTTGCCCTTTCCAGAATGTCATATAAATGGAGCCATATTTTTGATTGATTCTTAATCTGAAGAAAATCTGCTAAAATTCTGAAATTCTTTTTTCCAAAACATGCAGATGTCATCACTTTCTTAGTGTCAGTTCCAGAGAAGTCATGTTTTTAGGAGACACAGTGGTCATTTTGCTTGGCCAGTGCTACCCAAGTTTTCCTGGTCACCTTAGTGTTACATACATCCTACATGGGGCCCGTCTCCATTCCCCCATGTGCATAGCAGTAATGATGTGGAGTATACTAAGATGGGCATTCTCTGAGGGTATTTTAGATTTGTAGGTCATCCTCCGTGAGGTCTGACCAACAGTTCTAGCAACTCATAATTAAGTATTTTCTGAAACTCCCCATTAGTAAGGAAAATAACTTCTTAAGTAAATGCAGATTGCGTCCAGTAAAATATAAGACTAAGCGTATATGTTTTTATTTGAGAGACTGTGCGAGAACTCTCGTTTTTGTACTTTTACCAAAGGGGTAGGGTGGGAGGTAGGCAGAAAAGCACTACTGCCTCACAAAATTCTGGCCGGTAGGATACCATCATAGAAATGCACACACCTGTCTGTCTGGGAATGTTTTGGATGCATACATTTTAGGAGGAAGGCATTTAAAATCACAGTGTGGGGTCTTAGTGTCATGATCTAATGGTACATTTGACATTCCTGGAGCTATATTTCATTATTCTCTCAATGAGAGCCTATGTAAAGATACAAAAAAAAGGATGTCACACACTAACTTATATGAACCAAAGAGAACTATAAGGAAATAAACAGTATAGTTACCTATGTTTATTAGTCTCTGAATATTTTATGAGTTAGAAAGTTCCATATTAAATGTCATTTTATCTTTGACATGCCAGTGATGTTTTCAGATGAAAGGAAATATATCAAGTGACAAATAGATCTTTTTATTTGCCCTGATTGCTTTATTGAAATTTATGGAACTTAAGCCCCACCCCCATCCCCAATTTCTTTCCTTTTTTTTTTTATTTTTTAAGGCTATGAAAATGATTCTGTGGAAGACTTGAAGGAGATGACTTCAATATCCTCTCGGAAGAGAGGTAAAAGAAGGTACTTCTGGGAGTATAGTGAACAGCTCACCCCGTCACAGCAAGAGAGGATGCTAAGGCCATCTGAATGGAACCGAGACACCTTGCCAAGTAATATGTATCAGAAAAATGGCTTACATCATGGTAAGAGGGAATTGTGGTCAAACATTTCGTGTCACTTTAAATAGAGATTGTAAACCATAATGTTTACTCCGTGTACCTACATATTCAGCCCTTACTAGCGAAGTGGAGAGAGGAACAGTAGAGCTGCTATATTTGTTACCACTGCAGAGATACTCACAAATAGCATTTACCGGTGGTGAGAGCCATCACCTAAACAGAGAGGAAGCTCTGTGCAGAAACGAGTGACCAGGAGACTGCTGATTGATTCTTGACCTGCCACAGTTGCAATAAACCAGAAGGGTTGGGGAGAAAGGGAATGGGCTCCAGCATCTTTCTCTTCCATTCTTGTCTAGTCTCCAGGCTGAAATGTAAATAGGGAGATTGGAATCAAATGGAGGTGGGAAGAAAAGAGGGAGAGGAAAGGGAATAATTGTAGAAAAAAGAAATGGAGAGAGGAGTTGAATGATAGGAGTTGGGAGAAGCTTATAATCTTAGGCAGGCGAAGTTTACAGTTGTGAACCTAGGAAGATGTAATTAAGTAGAATTTCTTCTTTTATTTTGTATGATCCAAAATCTGTACTGAAAAGGGGGAGGGCGCTAGTAAGTTTGGCACTCAGTGAACAGTTTTAGTAATCTCTCATGCTACAGATGTAAGTTGCTAAGCAATTTTGTTTTGACACAGGAATTATATCAGAAGTATATTTGTACCTCAGTTTGCCTTTCCACTGGCACTCAGTCTGTACTCCGCTGTTTCTTAGTGAATAGACAGTTTTTGCCTTCAGATCAGTTTTCTACAAGAAATGAAAAGACAGGTCCAATAAATAGCTTTAGGTAGCACGTGGCGAGTACTAGGAGAATTGTTTGGTATATTGTAGTTAAGAGGACCAGGCTATCCCTCTTGCCTGCAGTGATAGGGCAAGATCCCCGAGTCTACTGTAATGTTATTTATCAAACTAACCAAAGAAGAGCTTTCAGAAAAGACAGTCCTTATTTGTTGGCCTTTTGAGTCTAGCACCAGAGTATATGTCTGAGAAATTTTCAATCATAGCATCAAAACATCATGGTTTGAGTAAAATCTCCTATTTCTTTTCTGGGTGTATATTCTACCCTAGCCCTGATTTTTGGGTGCAGTGAACGTGCACTCCAGTCCTGAAGTTTGTGATGCTTATTACCACCATGCATATAATTAAGATTCTGTTATACCAGGGCTAGAAACTTTAAGGTGGAGAAGGACTTGGCAAAGACTGGAGCTGTGACATATTTCCCCAATTTCTTGCCAGGCACAAGGTGAGAAGGAGAGGAGCCTAGCCCTTTTAGCATGTCGTGCTGAGACTTCTGAAACATGCCAAGACTTCTAAAAAAGAAAAAAGAGGGAAGGGAGAAATGTGGTTTTAAAATATGCCTGTAGAATGTATCTTTGGTGAAATAAAATGATCTAACTTAAATTTCTTTTAAACCATCTGTAGGAAAATACGCAGTAAAGAAGTCACGGAGAACTGATGTAGAAGACCTGACTCCAAATCCTAAAAAACTACTCCAGATAGGCAATGAACTACGGAAACTGAATAAGGTGATTAGTGATCTGACTCCGGTCAGTGAGCTTCCCTTAACAGCCCGGCCAAGGTCAAGGAAGGAAAAAAATAAGCTGGCTTCCAGGTAAATGCTACTCATGTTCACCTGTGTAAATAAAGTCTAGGTGATGAGGTTAGACTTTCAGTGAGCTTTTATAGATAACCGTCAACCATCTATTCAGAAATATGCTTTTATAAATATTATAATGAGAGTATTATAATTTTTCCTTTGAAAATAAGAGACGGTATTTACGCTTTGTTCACGCTTGATAATACCAAAAGATGGTGTTATGCTTTTAAAGGGGAGAGATGAATGGACTCAAGTGCATTATATTATAAAAATGAAAAAATTATCATACTTTTATTTTTTCTTTGTTTTGTGGTCAGTTTTTTTATTTTTTATTTTTTTAAAGATTTTATTTATTTATTTGAGAGAGAGAGTGAGTGAGAGAGAGCATGAGAGGGGAGAGGGTCAGAGGGAGAAGCAGACTCCCCACTGAGCGGGGAGTCCCCCGATGTGGGACTCGATCCTGGGACTCCAGGATCATGACCTGAGCTGAAGGCAGTTGCTTAACCAACAGAGCCACCCAGGCGCCCAAGTCAGTTTTTTTATTGTGGTATGATTTGCTTGAGGTAAAATGTATGCCTTTTAATGTACACTTTTATGGGTTTTTAAAAAAGATTTGTTTATTTGAGAGAGAGAGAGAGGAAGAGAGAGTGCATGCAAAGCAGGAGGGGCAGAGGGAGAGAGAGAATCTCAAGCCGACTCCAAGTTGAGCATTGGAGCCCGATGTGGGGCCCGATCTCACAACCCTGAAATCACGACCTAAGCTGAAACCAAGAGTCTGTTGCTTAACCAACTGAGCCACCCAGGCTCCTCTATGGTACACTTTTATGGGTTTTGACAAACATATCCAATCATATAAACACCACCACAATCAAGATAATATTTTCCATCATCCATTAAAAAAATTTCCTCATGCCTCCTTGTAAAGGGAACCCCTTCTGTCACCCCTAATCCCTCCAACCACTGATCTGTTTTCTGTCCCCACAGTTTTGCCTTTTCTAGAATGTCATATAGATGGAATCATATGATATGTAGCCTTTTGAGTCTGGCTTCTTTGATTTAACATGATGCATTTGAGATTCATGTTGATCCATTTTGAGTGGAGTAGTAGTTTGTTCCTTTTTATTGCTGAATGGTATTCCTTTGTAGGGATATACTACAGTTTATCCATTCACCAAATGAGGACATTGGGGCTGCTTCCACTTTTTGCCAATTATGAATAAAGCCACCATAAATATTCACTTACAGGTGTTTGTGTGAACATAAGTTTGCATTTCTCTTGGGTAAATACTCAGGAGCATATGTTTAACTTTATAAGAAATTACCAAAGTAGCTATTTCTGAAGTAATAAAGTAAATTTTTAAAAAAATTACTGTTTTTCAAAGTAGCAGTATGTAGTATTTCATATCCCAGTTAGCAACATATGATGGTTCCACTTACTTTACATTTTCTTGGTATTGTCAGTTTTTGTTTATTTTAGTGTATTCGTCATAACTATTTTTGGACGTGTGCTAAAATTTTCAAAAATCAGTTTGGATTAATGATTAATATTGTGTGTTTTTTGGATACTGAGTTCCTTGATATAAACATCAATAGGCAGTGATTTTTGGTTGCAATTAGAAAATGTTTGACAGCAGCAAAAAGAAGTATATTCTGAATGTTCACTTAATAAAAGAAGTAAACTAATTGCTCCTTCCTTTCACAGGGCTTGTCGATTAAAGAAAAAAGCCCAGTATGAAGCTAATAAAGTGAAATTATGGGGCCTCAACACAGAATATGGTAAACCTAAACTTTTAAGAATTTGATTAATCTCCTGTACTTTGCCAACCACTCTCTTTTTCTTTGGTTTTGTTATTTGCTTTCCCTGTATCCTGCCAAGTTTTAGGCCAGCCTCCTTTTTGTTCATTCATTCAGTAAGCTACATACTCACTCTTATTCATTCATGTTCTCCTTTTAATGAGTGTCTGTATCTGTGGCTCCCCATGCCAGATCTCTCTACCCTAAAGAGCTTGTCTACTTGTGACCACAATAATCTCCTACTTCATTTTACAATTGTGTTGCTGCATTAGCCAGTTTTAGTGACTAGTGTTTATTTTAATCTCTGAGTGGATAATTTAGATCTGTGTTTTACAAATTTGACTGCTCATTAGAATCATCTGTGTACATGGTAAAGTACAGATTTCTAGGCTTCTCACAGGTTCCCAGACCCGATGAATTGGAATCTGTTCAAGTAGAACAGAGAACTCAAGAGTCCGTATTTTTAACACTGCCCTATATTACTCTTAGGCAACTATCTTAGCACTTGTTTGGGAACTGTTGGTTTAGATCGGTACCTCCCAATCTTTCACAACATGGCACATGTAAAAATTATCGTATCTGAGGCATCCTGGAATTTATCAGAGTAGGCTGCTCATGGGAGGGGAGGCCCCTGTGGGCTGAGAGGATTAGTATCTCAAACACCTGGAACCCTTTTACAGCACACTAGAGTTTGGAAAGCTCTGGTTTTGATCTTCTGTAATAAGAACTACCTTTCCTTTCCTCCTTGCTCTCTTACTATCCTTTAAGCCCGGTATCATAAGAGTTCATATGTTCTTTTGCCTCTAAAATTGTCGTCTTCACTGTACAGCTCTTGGACTAAGTTGTATCTGAAAGTGGATGAGTGGCATAATGATCAGTTATTATTTGTTTCCAAAAATTTTTAAAAATCCAACATGACATCTGGCACATAGGTGCTCAGTAAACTTTGTGCAGTTTTCTTAATTCTTTATCTTGATTATCTTGTTTCCATTTGTGAGGGCAGAAAGAGGATTTCCTATTGTGAAGTTTACAACTTGTGAAATGAGCTGATGGTTTTATATATTAATGGCCACTCAGGAACTGTCAGCAGGTAAATGAATTAGGTAAAACAATAGTTGATTTGTTGGAAAGGAAATCTACACATTTTCCTATTATTCTTTCTTGCTGTTGAAGCATTCTGACCTTGAGCTCTGTGAGTATATATACACATAATGATTACAATATCATAGGCATTCATACTCCATTTTAGAACCAGATGACTTGGGCTGCAAGGAGATGTGGTGGACCATTGGGAGCCTTCTGGGTCTGTGTTTCCTTGGACAGTTGTAGGCATCTATCTGTGTTGTTCAGATAATGTATTTATCCATAATTATGTATATATGTATATCCATAATTATGTATAGCCAGATATTTTTGCATTTGTATATATGCTAATGCACAGCCCCCCACACATGCTTTGGTCTGTGATGTAAATATATTCTGGAGTAGGGAACACCTGGGGAGTTGGTAAGGGCCAGGAGTATGTTGTTCTATCTCAAGTTGAGTTATGATAGCTCTCTTAAATTTTTCTTGTTTCTAAAGCTGACTTAAAGCATCTTATATTTTCATGTAGGAAAAGGCCTGTCTTTAAAAAGGTACCATTTTCTTCTCAGTTAGCGTGAAGGAAGAGGATCTTCTCATTCATTTATTTCTCTTCCACTTCTTACTAGCTTCTCTTCTCCAGTTTCTGGGAAAGAACGACCAGACTTAACTATTGGTTTAGAAGTCATTTCAGAACCCATGAGAGGCTCTCGTGCAGTTTGCCACATGTAGTTTGAAAATTCTTCCTAGAGTTTCTGGTACATTCTCAAGAGAATGGTGCCCTCGATTCCTCAAAATATCTGTCAGTCGATCTGTTACTGTTTTGTGGAACACTTATTATCCACTACCCACCTATTAATCCAGTAGTTTCTGGAATTTGTAATTCACAAGTCAGTGACATTTGAAAAAGAATTTGGGATTTGGGAACTGTAGGGTTGTGAACTTTATATTTTGCCAGGTGAAGACGTTAAAAAGAACATCATATACAACTACTGTAATTTCATACAAGGAAGGATATTTAGCATTAAAAAATTGAGAAAGAAAGAATCTCAAAGTGAAATAAACCTTACGAAAAATTTACTCCATTATCCTTATTCTTTTATATTCTGAAGGTCTTAGTTATTCTGCATATATATATGTTTTGTACTACATAGAATTAAGCACAGCACAATACCCTGCCTTTCTAACTCCTTTATTTTAGAATTAAACAATTTATACCACTTAAGATATTAAAATGAAATTTACTTGGAAGTTAGAGGGAGAAGGATTAACAATGTGTAAACACAGGAGTTAATGAATTCATCATTGTTTCTGCTAAAGATCAAGTGCCCAAGTAAATATAAAAGACCACACTGAGAAGGGACATCCCTACGACATCCCCAGTTGGAAAATGAACCAAGTCATGGAGAACTGGGGTAACCCCAAGAGCTACAAAAGAGCAAAAATTTTTAATTCTGATGAATTCCAGTTTGCCTGTTTTTCCTTTTATAGTTCATATTTTTAGTGTTCGTAAAAACTTTGCCAACTCCAAAGTGCAAATATTTTCTTGTATGTTTTCTCCTAGAATTCATACAGTTTTAGGTTTTGCATTTAGGCTTATGATCCATTTTAGGTTAATTTTTATTTACGGTGTGGGGTGAGAGTTGATGTTTGTTTTTTTCCATATGAATATCCAGTTGATCAATCACCATTCATTAAAAAGACCTTCCTTAGAATGAAGGGGGGGAATTGGAGGGGGAGATGAACCATGAGAGACTATGGACTCTGAGAAACAAACTGAGGGTTCTAGAGGGGAGGGGGATGGGAGGATGGGTTAGCCTGGTGATGGGTATTAAAGAGGGCACGTACTGCATGGAGCACTGGGTGTTACACGCAAACAGTCATGGAACACTCCATGAAAAACTAATGATGTATGGTGATTAACATAACATAATAATAAAAATAAATAAATAAAAATAAAAAAACCTTCCTTTTCCTGTTCACTTGTTTTCTCACCTTTGTCAAATCAGTTGACCCTATACGTATGAGTCTACTTTTGGACTTTGTATTCTGTTCCATTGATCATTTGTCTACCTTTATGCGGATGCAAACTATTTTGATTACTGTAGTTTTATAGTAAATCTTAAGTTGGGTAAGTGTAAGTTCTTGTTAATCCTACAATTTTGTTTTTTTCAAAGTTGCATTGGCTATTCTAGGTCATTTACATGACCATATAAATTTTGGAATCACTTTTTACAAAACTAACTGAAATTTTGATTGGGACTGTTTCAATCTATAGATCAATTTGGAGAGAATTATCATTTTAACAAAATGGAGTCTTCTAATCCATGAACTTGGTATCTCTTTCCATTTGTTAAGTCTCCTTTAATTTCTCTGTGGCTTTTTTTATAGTTTTCAGTGTAGAATGCTTAACATCTTTTGTTAGATTTGTTACTGGGTATTTTATATTTTTTGGCGCTCTGTAAACGGAATCATTTTTCAAATTTTATTTTTAAACTTTGCTGCTAATATATAAAATGGATTTTTGCATATTATTCTTGTATCTTGTTATCTTGCTAAATTTGTTTATTAGTTCCAGTGGTAGGTATATAGATGCCCTATGATTTTCTATGTAAGCAATCATCATCTGCAAATAGGGATGGCTTTATTTCTTCTTTTCTGATATTTATGCCTTTGCAAACAAGGCAATCACCATGTTTATCCAATGTCCTAGGTATTGCAATAAGGCAAGAAAAATAAATCAATCTTGGGGGTGAGGCCTTTCACCTTAAAGTATGATGTTGGCAGTAGGCTTTTTTGTAAGATGAGATGCCCTCTATCACTTTAATTTCTCTTTTTTTTTTTTGTAGTTTCATTTATCACAGATGGGTGTTGAATATTGTCATATGGTCTTTTTTGCATCTGTTGGAGCAATCATGTTTTTCTCCCTTATTCTGGTAATATATCACATATTTACCTCTTAATATGGTAAATTACATTAACTGATTTTTGAATATTAAACCAACCTTGCATTCTCGGAATAAACTCTACTTGGTTGTGATATATTGTCCAAAAAGGACAATATTTATATTAAGAGTCTATTACAGATATTCTGTAAGATTTTGTTCTAAAACTAAGTTGGATTCTGTTGTTAATATTCTGTTAAGGATTTGTGTGTCTATATTCAAGAGGGATATTGGTCTGTGATTTTCTTTTTTTGTAATGTCTTTGTCAGGTTTTGGTATTTGGGCTATTTTGGCCTTATAAGGAGTGAATTGGGCCATGATCTATCTTCCTCTTTTTTGAACAGTTTAATAAGATCAATTTTATTTCTTCATTGTATATTTGATATAATTTTCCATTAAAACCCCTTATATTTTTGGATAAATTAATTCCTTTGCTTGAAATAAGCTGTTCAGATTTTTCATTTCTTCTTGTGTCAATTTTATTTAAGTTGCATTTTCAAGAAATGTGACCATTTTTACCAAATTGTTAAATTTGTTGGCATAGCATTTTCTTTTTTTTTTGTAAAGATTTTATTTATTTATTTGACAGAGAGAGCAGGAACATAAGCAGGGGGAGTGGGAGAGGGAGAAGCAGGCTTCCCGCCGTGCAGGAGCCCGATATGGGGCTCGATCCCAGGACCCTGGGATCATGACCTGAGCCGAAGGCAGACGCTTAACGACTGAGCGCCCAGGTGCCCCAGCATAGCATTTTCTTATTATCCTTTCAATAGCTCCAAATTCTTAAGTGATAACCCCTTTTTCATATAGGTGATCAATCTGTTTAGCTGGGAATGGAAGGTGGGAGTGGATATTAATTTTGTTGATCTTTTTAGGGAACCACTTTTGGCTTTAACTTTCTCTGTTGTATGTTTCTGCTGTTTTATTGATTTCTGCTCTTTATTATTTACCTCCTTCTATTTACTTTTGGTTAACTCTCTTCGTAAACTGCAGATAGTTTTTAAAGTTTTGTCTTTGGAGGACTTGAAGGACTTCATTTGATTTATTTAATAAACATTTACTAAGATCCTATGATTCAATCCATGAAGACAATTAAGTCAAGTTGCTTACAGTATAGTAGACATTGATAAGTGTCTACAGTGTGTCATCAAAACTGGCACATCATTTGAAATTAGTTTCTTTGGATAAAAAAAAGCTTATAACTGAACTCTGCATCTGAAACTAATGACGTACTATATGTTGGCTAATTGAATTTAAATTTTAAAAAAGGCTTATAACCATCACTACTTAATATTTTCTTACAAATTCTCCATTTTTTAACTGAATAACTGTTATTACACAATAAAAAGCAAATTCTTCCATGTTAGTGACATGTTCCAAGTATCTTGTTCTGTCTTCCAGATAATTTATTGTTTGTAATCAACTCCATCAAGCAAGAGATTGTAAACCGAGTACAGAATCCAAGAGAGGAGAGAGGACCCAACATGGGGCAGAAGCTTGAAATGCTCATTAAAGATACTCTTGGTAAGAAGAATATTGGATAAATTCATAACAGTAACATGTAGTGTAAGATATATGATTTAAGGAGATATTAAACATACTTTTAAGGAAAAACTCAAATGTTCTTATTGTAGTTACTCTTGTTTACAAATTGTTTTGTCTTTTGAGATTTTGCATTCATAAACATGTATTGCTGGTTACCACAATTTATTATTTAGACTTCATCACTGAACTGTTTTAATACTTAGGAAAGATGAACTTCTAGCAACTTTAACCTTTAATGGGAAAAATAAAGATTGAGCTGTCAAGCCTGCAATTTATACTTGGTAGAGGTTCTTACCTATATGTTTTACTCTGTAATACAGTTCACAGGATTCTAATAAACTTAATTATCTGTTTTTTCCCTGAACAGAATGTATATCATGGGGAGGAACAGAGGCAGAGCACTACGTGACAGGGAGGGGAGAGGTAGCTCATGTAGACATGAGAACTCTAGAGGTGTAAGAGCTTAGCTGCCATAGGAGCAGATCACCTTACAGAGGAGTAGCATCCCAAGGACATTGCAGCATAGTGCAATCCATGAAGACCCTGAGGCTCATAAAATTGGCTCAGCTGTTTTATATATTCTTTGTTTTGCAATATTTATTCTAGGACTGTCTTTAAAAACTGGTTCTTATGTAGTCATTGTGTAGAGTGGCAAACTTCGGTTACCTGAGAATTTTCTTCCAGTTCATTTTTCCCCAGGATGCTGACTATGTATTGAATCAGGTCACTTAAAGGAATTAGAGCTTACTTTTTAAATAATTGTTTAGTTACTTACCTGAATTTTAGGGTAACAAACACTATAAATTGTTCTAATTTTTTAAAATTGTAAATATTTTGGAATTTTTTTGCATTTCTGTTAAGACCATTTTTCTTACTTCCAGTTACTATATATTCATTCATCAAAGTTTCTTGAATGCCTACTATATGCCAGGTGTTGGGGGATACAGGGATGAATAATAGAGATTTGGTCAGTACTCTTAGGAAGCTTGTAGTCTAAAAATGGAAGACAAAGAATAAATGGGAAAGAATAACAAATTGTGGCAATTGCTGTGAGGAAATCAAGATGTTTAGATGGAGTAGAGTGAGCAACAGTTTATTTCTGTTTACATAGAAATACTTCTCACAGCTACCAAAATGATTGCATTTTCTTGAATTAAAAATAAATACACATTGAATGCTTCCATGCACTTAGTAAGTTTCTCATGTCTTTGCAATTACTAGTTTCTCTTGTCAGCATTGTGTTCATACTGGATGTGAAATATTCTAGTGTTTTTGAAGGGCAATTTGGAATCATTAATAAAATTAGCAATGCACATAGATTTTGACAAAACAGTTTCATGAATTGACAACATTCATGTTTGAAGGCCAAAGGAGAAGATTTAAAGGAGAGATCAAAAGCCTGGAAAGGATTCCTTAGGTGTTAGGAAGGGATAAACAGCTAACATTTATGGGTACTTACTATGATCCAGTACCTGTCTGTTAAGGTTGGTTAGTTATCTACTTTCACAGTTCTGTGAAGGAGGTATTATTCTGATTTTACAAATGAGGAATTAGAAACAAAGCAAGGTATTAAAGTAACTTGTCATAAGTCATACAATCAATAAATGGCTGAACCAGGCATAGAAGTAAGTTCTTCGAGTTCCTGTGCTCACAGTACCCCCACATAACATCACTTAGCCCTGTCATCTAACACCCATCTCTGTGGTATTTGACCTGAGTAGTTCACATGTGGCCCGCTAATCGCTTCATCCAGTAGGCTTACTTGAGAATTTCCTTTTCTTGACATTATTTGTAACATTTGACACTTTTGAGCATTTATCTTCATTTTTGAAACATTTTCTTTATTTTAAGGTACCTTAGATCTGCATGCCTTGTTTCCTGTCTTTTTACCAAAAAAGGCTAGGTTTCTCTGTGGCTCTAGCAATAGCCACTGGTCTAAAAATTAAAATCATGTTTTCAAAAAACAAAAGCTTGTTTATTATAGTGGTTAAAATCAGAGTATTTGAAATCCGTTTTAGATTGAACTCCTGGCCCTGCCACTTAACTACATGAGGACCCTAGGGAAATGATTTCACTTCCCTCAACCTAATTTTACTCATCTGTAAAATATGGACAATGGGTGTATTAAATGGGAAGATTGCATATAAAGCACTTAGCACCCTGCTGAGCACATAAATTCTCAATACTCAATAAATATTAGTTGTCGATGTTACCATATTACATCTTCACCATTTAGATTTTTTTTTTTTTAAAGATTTTATTCATTTGACAGAGAGAGACACCGTGAGAGAGGAAACACAAGCAGGGGGAGTGGGAGAGGGAGAAGCAGGCTTCCCACGGAGCAGGGAGCCCGATGCGGGGCTCGATCCGAGGACCCTGGGACCATGACCTGAGCCAAAGGCAGACGCTTAACGACTGAGCCACCTAGGTGCCCCACCATTTAGATTTTTTTTAAAGAGTCTTATTTCCACCTTGTTCCTGTAATCCATCATTCATATTTTAGAAAATTGAAGATTTTGTTCATGACAAAGCCAATTAAAATTAGCCAAATGCTTAAGCTGTATGTTCACAACATAGTATTAACTTGATGATTATTTGTGATATAATTGACTAACAAAATAGATACAATTTTTCTATTTCAGTATTCCAAATGGTATGGTATTTCAGTGATTATTTCTTATCAGTAGTTAATTCTTTTTGCTAAGCGTTGGGAAATGATTTATAAATAGTGACCAGGTAAGTTCATAGAATACTAAAATGAATTGAATATGCAATTATTATATATACAGAATAACTTTTTCAAAAGTAGAGTTGTAAATACATATCAAAATAGAGTACATACAAAGTGAAACAAAACTAAGGACAGTATATTTATACAAAAAATTAACACTATGAAAGGTCAAGTCTATTTTGAACAAAACTGTATTTATATAGAGAATAATCTTAGGCAAAGAGTGGTTCCTAAATATCAATACTTTTCCTAAACAACCAGTTACTTTTTACCTCTACATAGATTAATTCAGTACCCAGATATGGGAAGTCCTGGTGAATTTGCTTGACTTTTTCTTCAAATGGATTAATGCTATTTTAATATTGTATGTATTTTTTCAGTGCATTTCTGTCTTTCATGTTCTTTAAACATTTCAGTTCCTTTATTAGGTAGAGGGAAGAACTTAACACTACAAGTAAAGATTCTTTTTACCTTTTCAGTTTTAAATGTAAAGACCTTGTAATTTGATAAGTTTGTATATTCTCTTTACATCCAAAAAGTCAGTTTTACCACATCCAAAATCCTTGACTCACATTTTCTTTCCTTATTCTAAATATGTTTCTCCGTTTTTCTTTTGGCATGAAATGTTGCTATTAAAAAGCTAATAATTGCCCCCCACCAAAAAAAGCTAATTGTTTGCCTAACTTTTTTGCCTTATAACTCATTTGCTGTTTTTGTCAGTGTCAACAGGATTTTTTCTTTTTCTTTAATTCCCAGTAATTTCACTAAACTTTGTCTTGGGGTTGGTCATTTTAGGTTGATAGTCTCATGTGTGCACTTCGCTCTTTCAATATGTAGTTCAGATCTTTTTAGTATTTGACCTGTTTCCTTGCTTTTTTGTTTTTTTAAGCTGGGCATGGACCCCAATGCAGGGCTTGAACTCACGACCCTGAGATCAAGACCTGAGCTGAGATCAAGAGTCAGACGCTTAACTGACTGACCCACCGAGGCACCTCCTTGCTTTGTTTTTTTTTTGTTGTTGTTCAGGGACTTACTGTTTGTGGGTTGGATCTTCTTTGCCTATCTTTACTATTTTTCTGAGGTAAATTCACTTTTGATCAATTTTTTTTATCTCTTAACTTCCTTTTTCTTTCATTTTATTTTTTTAAAGATTTTATTTATTTATTTGACAGAGAGAGACACAGTGAGAGAGGGAACACAAGCAGGGGGAGTGGGAGAGGGAGAAGCAGGCTTCCCGCGGAGCAGGCTCGATCCCGGGACCCTGGGATCATGACCTGAGCCGAAGGCAGACGCTTAAGGACTGAGCCACCCAGCACCTCTCTTTTTTATTTTAAAGTTCTTTCTCCTTTGCACCTCTGTGTCGTCTTTTTTTTTTTTTAAGACTTTATTTATTTATTTGACAGAGACACAGCGAGAGAGGGAACACAAGCAGGGGGAGTGGGAGAGGGAGAAGCAGGCTTCCCGCTGAGCAGGGAACCTGATGCGGGGCTCGATCCCAGGACCCTTGGGATCATGACCTGAGCCAAAGGCAGACACTTAACGACTGAGCCACCCAGGCGCCCCACACCTCTGTTTCTCTTAAAAGCATTATTGTGTTTATTTGCTGTTCTTATAGTTCTTTTGGTTTTGTCTTTTTTTTAAATTCTTTATTTAAATTCAATTTAGTTAACATATACTGTATTATCAGTTTCAGGCATAGAATTTAGTGATACAACTGATGCATCAAGTGTCCTTCTTAATGCCCATCACCCAGTTACCCCATCCCCCCACCTACCTCCCCTCCAGCAACCCTCACTTTGTTTCCTAGAGTTCACGTCTCTTATGGTTTGCCTCCCTATTTTCATCTTATTTTTTTTCTTCCCTTCCCCTATGTTCATCTGTTTTGTTTCTTAAATTCCACATATGAGTTGAAATCATATGGTATTTGTCTTTCTCTGACTGATATTTCGCTTAGCTCTTTCCATATTTTGGCTATTACGGACATGGCTGCTATAAACATTGGGGTGTATGTGCCACTTGGAATCACTATGTGTGTATCCTTTGGATAAATACCTAGTAGTGCAATTGCTGAGTGGTGGCATAGCTCTATTTTTAACTTTCTGAAGAACCTCCATGCTGTTTTCCAGAGTGGCTGCACCATTTTGCATTCCCACCAACAGTGTAAGAGGGTTCCCCTTTCTCTACATCCTCACCAACATCTTTTGTTTCCTGAGTTGTTCATTTTAGCCATTTTGACCGGTGTGAAGTGATATCTTATTGTGGTTTTGATTTGTAGTTCCCTGATGCCAAGTGATGTTGAGCATTTTTTCATGTGTTTGTTGGCCACTTGTATGTCTTCTGCCCATTTCTTGACTGGGTTGTTTTTTGGGTGTTGAGTGTGATAAATTCTTTACAGATTTTGGATACTAGCCCTTTATCCGATAAGGTATTTACAAATATCTTCTCCCATTCCATAGGTTGCCATTTTCTTTTAGTTTTGTCTTACTTTCAGGAATTAATTTTTTCTTATAATTCTTTTCTGAGTTTTTCTATTTCTGATTTTTGTTCTTTCATGTAACATTTTCTTTAATGTCTTTTTGTTCATTTTGAAAATCATTGAGTTCATTCTGAAATAATAGTGGGTTGTGACCATTTGGGATAATAATAGTGGGATATGGTCATTTGTGGTCATATCTTTCAGGCACACTTCCATTGTAGGAATCTTCTCTTTTATCTTACAATAACTTTTTTTTAAAAGATTTTTTTCATCCATTCGAAAGAGAGAGAACACGAGCAGGGTGTGGGGCAGAGGGAGAAGGAGAAGCAGACTCCCTGCTGAGCAGGGAACCCAACACGGGCTCCCAGGACCCTGAGATCATGACCAGAGCTGAAGGTAGATGCTTAATAGACTGAGCCACCCAGGCACCCCATTTACAATAACTTCATGGGATTTTTGACTTTAATACACGTAAAACTGTTTTTCCTAAGCCTTGAAAAGAAAGTTTAGTTCAGGATTGCTTTCCTAACTTCACATTTTAGAGTCAGAATATGTTTTGTATTAATTGAAAACAGAGGACCCTAAAACTATGTTTTGTATTCATTTATGAGATGGTCATTCAATCCAGCCTAAGAAGGGGACACAGGAGAGGAGCAGGAAGAAAGTTTACCCTAGAGAAACAAAGTCACCACATGCCACAAGGGAGCCACATGGAGGGAGCAATAAGGGAGAGGGTTCAACAAAGCAAGTTAGGGAGGGGACAGAGAGAGCGAGTGGGAGAAAAACAAAGGAACCTGTGGACAAGTGCCTTTATTGGAGTTAGTGGTGATGTTCCAAAGCAGAAGGTGTGAGGGGATTTCTTTGGTACATTTGTATGTCACTAGCCCACAGTCAAGCGAGGACAAGAAGAGGAACTTGCGGCAGGCAGGTGCACATGGCAACTTGCTTTCTGAAATTTTTTGGTCTGTGCTCCTCTCCCATTTTATGTGGACCATCTTTCTTTCATATCTGTTGTTCCTGTCTTGCCCAGTTTTGATTCTTACCAGTCCTGCCTCCTGTCCTTCAAGGGAGTCCTGGTTGGTCAGTTTTTAGTTCACAGAGCTAGACTGCTCTAGCCCCTCAACATCTTACTGTGGGCTTCTCACATTCACCTTCACCTGTTCTCATGTGGCTTCCAGTGAGTAACCTGTTGGCTGTTCTTGACTTCTTTTGTTCTCAGGTACATTAATTCCCTTGACTCATCCTGCACAAATATTGGTAATGTTAATGCCATACGGGTCTTGTAGCTTTTGGTAGTTTGTTTCCACCCTTTTGAATTTTGGAGTTTGTGGAGATACGTTGTCATTTGTTAATGTTTTCCATGGGTTTATGGTTTTTCTATTTAATCTCTGTTTTTATATGGGGCATTGAGGAGATGAAAAATCTATGCTGCCATACAATAATCTTTCCAGAATTCCTTTCTGGAGGACTTTAAATAAATTGGAGTTTCTTTTTCTTAAAGATTTGATAGAACACTCTTTGAAACTATCTGGTCCAATGTGTTTTTGTGATTAACTCTTTGAAAACTTTCTCTGTGTCTCTATGATAATTTGTATGTCAGATTACAAGCTCTTCTGGAGTCAGTTTGATTTGTATATTCCTAGAAAATTATCCACTTCCTCCATGCCCTCAAATTTATTAAAATTCTTTGTTTTTTTAATAGCCTCTGTATCAGTGGCTAGTACTTCATTTTCATTTCTTACTTTGTCTGCTGTGTTTGCCTTCACTTCTTGCATTGGTTAATTATAGGTGGTTCTCCTTTCTCCCCCAAAGAAGCAGCTCTTGAATTCATCAGTTCTTCTGATTTCTTCAGTTAGATGCTTAATTCACTTCTTCTTTTATTTTTTCTTGTTCATTAATATAATTAAAAACCTTTGAAAGTTCTCCTGAGAACTGCTTTAGCTATATGTCGTTAAATTCTGATATGTCTTATTTGTTTTCTGAATACTTTGAAATTTTAGGTTTGATTTACTCTCTGGCCCAAGAATTGTTTGAAATTGAATTCAGATTTAAAATTTTCCAGAAGGTAGACATTATTATTTTCTAGTTTTGTTATTAACTTCTCTTTTTTTGTTATTTATTAAGATTTTTTTAGCAACCCGGGGTGCCTGGGTGGCTCAGTTGTTGGGCGTCTGCCTTCGGCTCGGGTCATGATCCCAGGGCCCTGGGATCGAGCCCCGCATCAGGCTCCCTGCTCCGTGGGAAGCCTGCTTATCCCTCTCCCACTCCCCCTGCTTGTGTTCCCTCTCTTGCTGTGTCTCTGTCAAATAAATAAAATCTTAAAAAAAAAAAAAAGATTTTTTTTTTAGCGACCCAACATTTATTTGGGTCGCTAAATTTATTTTACATTTATTTACATTTGTTATGTTTATTACAGCCTAATTAAATGTTCTGTGGACATTGAAAAGTAGATATATTTTCTGTTTTATGTTAAGACTCCATTATATGTTGATTAGGTAATCTTAATTAGGTCTTTTTTTCCTTTTTATTTTTGTAGAAGGTGTCCATTTACTCTATGTAAAACTGAGAAAGTCCCTGCTAATGTGTTTCAGTTTTTTCTCATATTTTCTGTGGTTTTGCTTGAATGCTGGAGTGCTTGAATAGGATTCCTTACTGCTAGATCTTCATTATGGATCAAAATCTTTATTATTATGAAGCACACTTCTTTGGTCTTCTTTGTAACGTTTTATCTGAATTCAGTCCTGTCTGATATTGCAATCATGAATGCAGCTTTCTTATTTATATTTGCTTAGTATACCTTTGCCTACCCTTTAATTTTCAGTCTTTCTGAATCACTTTATACTAGATACATCTCTTTTAAAAACATTTAAGTCAAAATTTAATTTTGATAAGTAGAGCATAAAATTAACTTTTAGATTTTTATACATAGCATAAAGTTGGATTTTATTTATTAGACTGGGGTTTTTCTTTAATAGGTGAGTTTCATTTTTTATTTACTGATACATGTTTGATTTTAATTTTGTCATCAGAAGATGTTAGGCTTTGTTCATGTGGCTTTTTCCTTTTTATATCATTCATTGTATGATCCATTATTATAGTTGCAGTTTTGTATGTGTTCTCTGATTATTTGTAAGCTCTTCATTTTTTTACTTGTGCATTGAATTTTTAACTAGAACATAACATGTTTAATTTTTTTCCCTTAACTTCTCATTTAAGATTTCAATCCTATAAGAAGAATAGAAATGGTACCTGAACATCTGCTTATCATTCAACTAGACTCACCAGTTGTTAATATTTTGCTGCATTTGCTTTATTTTTGTCTGTAGCTACATATTTTTATTCCTGAGTATTTGAAGGTAACTTCTAAACAAATCCTTCATCCCTAACTACTTCAGCATGTGTTTCTCAAGAACAGGGACATTTTCTTACTTAGGCACAATACCAGTATCACACCCAAGTACTTCAACACTGTTATAATGTCTATATGGAGTCCATATTTAAACTTCCCCAGTTGTCCCAATAATGTCCTTTTATAGCCTTTTTGTTTGTTTGTTAAGGATCATGCATTGCATTTATTTATATCTTTTTGCCCCCTTTAATCTAGATCAGTCTACCAGCCTTTTTTTTTTCCCATGAAAAATTCAGGTAGTTGATCTTGTAAAATGTCCCAACATCTGGAGTTAGACGTCTGTTTCCTCCTGACTAGATGCAGTTAAATTTTCTTGGCAAGAATAATCATAGGTGATTATCCTTCTCATTCCATCACTCAAGAGGTACATATTATCAGTTTGTCCCATTATTGGTCATGCTACATTTAATCACATGGCTGAGGTAGCATCAGTTCTGTGTTTGTTATAGTATCTTTTGACTTCTTCCTATGGGCAATGACTAGATATTTTTCTGTTTCCATCTCATTTTAATCATTTATTTTCTCATTTTAAAACATGCTTATACTTCTGTTATTTGACTTACTGATTTGAAGTATCTTTGACCTCAGCTGTAGAAGATGAGGAAGACTAAAGATTCAAATTACACTATCTCCCACCTTTTTTCCCTCTTCTCTTCCAACTTTGTTTATTTACTCACTTCTCTTTAAAATGAAGAAAAGGAAACATAAACTTAATACAGCAGTTATAAAAATGACTGAAAACATCCTTCAGGTCAGTGTTTTCAGTTGTGTGGGTAAAGCCCACCCATGGGACACACTGTGGCTGGAGCAGTTGGAAGAGCCTGGCTGGGAAAACAGGGAGAGCTTGTTGACAGGTGTGGGGTTTGGATTTGGACTATTATTTGGACTGTTGCTACTTGTCATCTACCACACTTTAAAATGTTGATTAACCATTCTTTATGCTTGGTTTGACCTTTCTAATCTAAAAATTGTAAGCTCTAATCTGAGGAGTAGAATTAATTTCTGGATTGCAATAGTAAGCAGCTGAGTACTTGGCTGGGGCCAGTATCAAGCAGGAGGCCACCCCTGACCCTCAGATCTGCCTACTCCTCACCTTCGTTTTATGCCTTCTCCATTTCTGTGCCTAAGTGTGCCTTATTTCTTTTTCCTCAGGTCTCCCAGTTGCTGGGCAAACCTCAGAATTTGTTAACCAAGTGTTAGAGAAGACTGCAGAAGGCAATCCCACTGGAGGCCTTGTAGGACTAAGGATACCAACATCAAAAGTGTGATCAGCCTCATTGGACCACTGGTCAGAAATGTCTGTGTTTGTCACGTTATTCATTGTAAATTTTCATTCTGTTTTGCATGTCAGTTTAGCATTATGTAAACATTTACGATTAGGTTACATTGTTTTAAGAACTAAGTAGCATAAGTGAAGCATGATCCAAAATACTTGATTATTGCATTTTCAGAGCATAAACCATGGTTAAAACTGCTACTGGCATCAGAATCGAAACTCACACATTTAAGTAAATGTTCAGATACAGATTGCAAAAATCTGTTGAAGTAAAACATTCAGGAGGAGCGAAATTAGTAAATGCCAAATATTGTGGCAGGTTTATGCTCTGAACCACACAAAAAAAATTGAGGAAGCATTTTTTTAAACAGTCAGTTTAGATTGTTTTTAGAATTATTCCTTTTGTTCTAATTTTCCACAACCATTAATCTCACTTGTACATGGCACAACCCAGCACTCATGCCCATGTGCCATATTAGAAGTTCATTTTCCGAGCTCAATATGGTATATATAAATATATATATAAATATATATATAATGTCTGTGCAAGTAAGAAAAAAAAGCATATTCTTTGTGCCTTGTATTTTGGGGAAACTATAAAACTGGTAATATTTTGTATGATGAAAACCCTAATGAGGAAACACAAGATATATAGATGGAAAAATTATGGGGTTTAAATGTTTTTTTGTTCCAACTCTTTTTCAGATTTTTTGAATGTATATAGGACTATGTTGAAATGTAGATATATGCCACAGAGTCTGTGTATTGTATAAAAAACAAAACAAAAAACAAACAAAAAAAAGATGGCTCTAGAAAACTCATATTTCGGTACTTGACCGGAAGAAGACAAATACTTGCACATTATTGCGATTGTTTTATTTTTTGTACCAAAGACAAATGCAACTGATATGGCAAACTGCCAGTCTAAGTAAAGTTTTGCACAGCTTACATGATACTGTATGAATGTATGAAAAAAAAAGGAGAAAAAAAAAGAAAAATGAAAAGGTCAGGGTTAGGGATCTTACTGAACTGTGAATTTTATTTCTGTTTGGGTCCAATTATCTACAGAAGGAGCATCCACACACACAAATATTATTTTGCTGTTCCTCTAGTTCGCTTCCATAGTAGATAAGTTGGTGGCCATTTAGATGTCTGTAAGTCTTTTTATTTCTGCACTTATTGTAGGAAATTTTAATATATTTCATTTTAGTAAGCTATTGGTAAAATAGTTTTTGACCTTGAAAATTAAAGTTTATTTAGCTTATTGTAGTATACTTCCACCAAACAACCAAAATACAGATTATTTTTATTGTATTATGTATATATATATATGTAAAGAAAGAAAAAAGCTAAAAATATCTAATTCTTTAGTTGCCACTTTTCCAATTGATGTATTATTGTGCATGTAATATTTTCAAAGATCAACACAAGCTTAAAACAAAAAAACAATTTATAGATTTTTATATTTTTGTACAGGTATTTTCAAACTAGCTTCTTCAAACTTACATGTGACTTCTTCTATAGTTTCTAGAACTGAGAAATATTAACACATTTAGTTTTTAGGTGCTCTTTTTTGCTCACATAAAACAGCTTCATTAGTCAGTGTTTTAACTGTGTTAAAGCTTTACCTCTTGATGAGAAATTTCTTGTGTCAAGGCAGCATTATAAACCTTCCCCACAGATCTTTCCATTCTGTCTCTGTTACTGTTTGATTCTCAAATCTTGTGTTTTGAACTCTGAAGACTGGTGGCATAAAAACTATACTTTTAAAAAGATCCTATCTAGCCAGAAAAAAAATACCAAAAATTTCAGACCTAGCTGCTGGGAAATTATCTATTTTCTCCAACCGTTTCTCCATTACCCCCTGGAGAATTTATTCCTTAATTATATTTTGTCCTAATAGTGTGTTTCTTTTTCTTCTACTTTATCCCCTCTCCCTCC